>NW_010338069.1:0-1308 GCF_000700745.2 Antrostomus carolinensis
CAACACAACACACTCCAGTATTTGAAAGGTTTGTCAATATAGTCAACGTAGTCATTATTCATCTCATGAAATATATGCCTATCTCTGGTCATGTGAAAGACACTGCAAGCTTCATTGACTACATGGACTAAATCTCTGCGACAACTGACTTTGATGAAAACATCTGCACTGTAGACACCTGGGGTGGGAGAGAGGAATCTGATGAAAAGTTCACAGATCCCAAATGTATTTTTTTGCAAAGTAGGACCCATTGTCATGAATTTTATTAAATTCTACTTCTTTAAATGAAATTAATTTTTTTTAAAAAAAAGAAATCAAAACCTTCAGTTTCCAAAAGTATTATTTTTTCCAGTTTTAATGGAAGAAGCAAAAAAAAACCTAGGAAGGCAGAATAAAAGGGAACTATTTTTCACAGAAGAGCTTGAATGAAACAAGTTTCTTCTTTGATCAGGAGAAAAGTATAGTTCTTCACTGGATACTGTAGTAATGAAGTAAATGAAGTTTAATGAAGTGAAATTATAATAAATCCCACTCTTTGTAGAATAGTACCCAGATGGAAAATATGTAGACTTGCCGCATGAAATGCTGGCCTTGTTACATTCCCAGGAAAACCCATTGCTAAATAGTTTCCGGAGTCAGAGGTTTGAATTTTTTTGCTGTCTGCTTTCATGTATCCCTCTGTCGTCATTTCCATCTCTGACATTAGCCATTTTACCCCTCCACTCAGTTCTCTGCCTCCTTCTATTACATCTCCTTTCAGGGAGTACTCTTACTAAGCCTTTTTATCATGCTAACCTTCAGCTTGTTTGGAGATACCTCCTAGGAACTCCTTTTTCTTCTTGGTAACGAACAGTTATTTCTAAACAGAAAGCATGCAAGAAGATGTAGTTAATAAAGAGGGCTGAGACCTATTCATACCTGAGTGAGTAATTGATATGCCTATACCACTGAATAAAATAAATCAAGGACCCATTTCTGGCCCAGGGGTCTATGTGACAGTGAGTGGCTCACATCTACATTGGTGCTTAGAGACAGATCTCAGTCTTGCAGAATTGTCTTGGAAAGAGTCTATTGATGTGGACCAAAGCTGAGCCAAAATAATGTCTGTTAGCATGACTTTATTTCTTATGCTTTCTTTTTGCTTTACTTCATGGTAAAGTTGAACTCTGTGTCTCTTGCTCAAGCCAGCCTAAAGCTATGAAGAATATGGCGGATTTTTAAATCTAGATTATATGCAGATTAATAACACTTGGTTGTGATAATGTACACTGATTAAATCAGTATAATAAGTACAAGAACACCTCTTTC
>NW_010338069.1:1333-18508 GCF_000700745.2 Antrostomus carolinensis
TTAGGCTGTTGTTTAGATACCACTGAGATAGGTACTATATAGCTTAGTACACAAATAATTTTAGAAAAGTTTTCATTTCTGCAAGCATTTGGCTCATATTTCTGGTCTGAGTGTTCACAAAAATGTTGGGTTTCAAAACTGGTAAAAAAAAAATGTTCAGCTACAAAGAAAGTCTTGTTGGAAAATAAATGCTGTACCTTTTATACAAGATTAGTGAGATGGGAGGAAACTTTTACTTTAGAACTGTTCAGCTCCTGTTATAACTAGTCTGTGTCTTTATTTTTCAATTTGCCTATTTCATCTTTTCTTACAGCCTGCTCCACCCACATTTTCTTCCTAGAACAACCATAAAATTGCAGTTACAGCTAATTTGCTATGCTCAGAAACACAATTTGGATTCTTTAAGTGAGGCTGTCTCTTTCTAAAAAGCGAGGTCTCTCTCTGATTTTTTTTTTAAGAATACCTGGCATATGTCTAACCCTGATCTTCCAGAATGGCAAGTATGATAAATACGTCAAAAACATTCACATCAAAACCATGTGATATGAGTTGTTATTTTGACTTCTGTTGACACCTCCTGTTCTCTTTCACCCAGATGTTTCCATGAAGTAGCACAAACAAGATTTTTTTTCTTTTTTTTTCTTTTTTTTTTTTTTCCCTGAGAGTAGAAACAGGCATTTCTGTTTCTAGTGAAACTGAAAGTCTTTCCTTCCTCTATTACTCTGTGTGTGAGGGGGTGCTTTAATGCAGGTGTGCATTTCTTTACTGGAACTGTCTTCAAGACCTGCCAAGACTTTCTGTCCAAACATATCTTTGATTCGCAATGAACTAGCTATAGATTTTTCAGTTCATGCAAACCTTATACGCAATTGCAGATATTTAGCTCAAACAAATTGCTCCCCACCCAAAGAGATCAGATTATCACAAGATAAAAAGTCAATATTTTGTAGGGCAGAAGATGTATTTTTTATGGCTTCTAAATCACAGAGCATTAAAGGTGTCTAGACACCTAACTGCTACTGAAGTAATTGGCTTTTAAATACCTGCAAAAGGATAGTTCTAGTAATTACTGACATAAAAGTTAAAAACTGCAACTTTCATCGGAAGTCCTGTGCCCTGTGGGAAATCCAGCCATGACTTAGAAGCTCAGTATCCTAGTATCTGGTACTGAAAAAGGAGGTGCTTATGAAAGCAGTTGTGGCCACCAGCAAGAAGCTGCCTAAACTAGCCACAGTGAATGCCCAGGGGATAACTTAGGACTGCCCTTAAGGACAGGTAATTAGCCAGGCACCTAACTCTGGATTTGAAAGCAATGTCTATTTTTATTCAACATTTCCTAACATGACCGTCTTCTGAAGTCAGGGTGTCAGTCTGGCCACCTGCACAAAGGTACCCTTAAATCCAACAAATTGAACACAGGTGAGGATGAATCATAGAATCATAGAATACCAGGTGGGAAGGGACTTCAAGGATCATCTGGTCCATTTTTTTTTTTTTTTTAATTCTTTTTTTTTTTTTTCAAAAACATGGTGAAAGCACAGTCTAGACAACATGACCCAGCACCCTGTTCAGCTGTCCAGTTGGACACAGGAGGAAAATTCTTCACAGTGCAGATGCTCATTTAGCAGCTGAACTCTTTTCAAACCCTACCCATACCAGACCTGAAGAAAAAAACTTTAATCCTGATGATCTTTGTCTCGGTGGAGTGTTCTACCCATGACAATAATGCATGTCTGGGGCATATTCACCCTCTCTTCTCCACATCCCACACATTCACCTCAGTCTGCAAAAAAAAATCCCCTAAAATATATATTATAAAAATTTTCATAGCATTAAGACCAGTGAGAATCATTGTAACAATCTAGTTAAACCAGAATATTTTATCCAGTGTTTCCTCTGTTAAAAAAAAATAAATTAGCTCAATCACACTTAGAAGGAAAGAGAGATTCGCATGATGGCAAATCCACCACATCCATTGGCAAAGCTGTTCCAGTGATTAATCGCCCTCACTGTTTAAAAAATTACATCTTGCTTCCTGTTTGAATTTCCAGTGCTACTTCAATTGTTTCAGTCACAAGTTTCTTAACTTCTAGGTTCTGGCCACAACAGGAAACAGAAGTGCCAAAATACCATGAAAAAAATATTTTTGTCTTGTTTTTCCTCCCTCAGAAGGAGAAGGAAGCAGTGAAACTAGTGAAAAAAGAAACTAGAGATTTGCTTGGTCTGGACACTGCTTCAACTCTAATCAGAGTCTGCAGAGGTATTATTTAAGCTAATCTCTTGTTACCGAATCTGTCTCAGCAGTTTTTCTCCAAAGCTTCTGATTCTAAGATATCCACTAGATAAAGTAGCTCATCCCAGCTGAGACGAGGATTCAAACAGCATTAACAACTGTGCAAATGCTTATGTGCTTTTCTATTGCTGCTGAAAAACTTGGCAAGTCTCACAAATGAAAGCTGTGATTAATCAGAATTCCAGCACTTTTTGATTTAGATCTAACTGATGCACCTTGTCTTACAGCATTTAACTACTAATTCACTTACCTTCTTCCCATTTGATTGCAGGGAATCTGGATCTGTTTTGGGCACATTATTTTGTGGCTTCTGACTTTTGCCTGTGTGCTTCTCTGCAGCAGCTGGCAGGAAAACATGCAGCAAGGGCACTTAGTGCACCCGAAGAGAGCGAAGCATGTGTTTACATCTCTTCCTGAGCCAGGGTCAGAGCGGAGGTGCTGGACTAAATAGTTTGTTTTATTCTGGCTTCTTAAAATCAGCATCTGAGTTTTGCTTCTCCTCCAAGAAATGTTTTAGTGTCAGCTTGGATTCAAGGGTAAAATTCTGGTCGTATGCAACATCATACACAATATTTGAATTGTTAGTAAGATGAAAATTCTTGAAGTTTTTTACAACTTTCTTCCCTTATTCTTTTCCTTTTAATGTGCTGCTTTAACAGTAGGAGGAATGTATGCTGTGGATTTCAGTTTTCACATGGTTCTACCATTAAGCATCTGGATTTGAAGTAGTTTCTTCCCTGAAGATTTAAATAAATGCATTGCCCCAGTTTCAGGATCCAGGTTACTATGAGTTAGCCATGTGCCCCAAGAATATTAGCTCAGAGAACGCAGTAGCCGTTTGTACTGCAAATGCAGCTCTCTTGCTGGTCGTAATAAAAAAAAAAACAGCTTGTATTTCTTTAATGACAAAGCCTCCCTGTGTAATAATTTGGTTCTACACAACAATAGATCTTGTCAGAGCAGTCAGACAAATGTGAAAACATACACTAAGAGAATTGTCAGCAAAGCAATTTATGTCAGGAGGTTGATGATCTTTTTCTCTATGTTGCATGGCTTTACTTCTGTTTAGAAGCAAAGCACAGGAAGGCTCCCTAGAAATGAATACACTTACAAAATAATTTGTTGGCAAAATCAGTTCTAAAATAAACTCAGACTTTCAGTGTCTTTTTCAAAATATAATCTAGCATTTGAATTATATGCTATGATATTGATACCTAGGCCTTGATTCTCTGGCCAAAAACTTGTTTGTATCTTTGAGCTGTGGGACATGTACTTTGAGGAACTGTGTTCCTTGCAGTAATTTGCAAAGCTTTTTTTTTATTAATTCATAAATGTTATGATAAACTAGCAGACAAAGAAAGACACCATAAACTGGATACTGAAATTATGACAATATAAAATTGGAAGTAGAATGGGAATACAAATTGGAGCTTATACCGAAATCTGGCATTAAGTTTGGAATTTAGTTTTGTCTGAATTATCAAAATAGTGTAATTTGCCAAGATTTAATTAATACTGTATCATTTTACTCTCTAAAATCAAGACTGGTCCTTTTATATAAGACGTGCCATACTGAGAAGGTACTGTTTTATTTTTAATATTTTTTTTTCCTTTTCACAGGTGGGAAGAATTTATCTCATGTAATCCAGGAATCTCTGGGTAATGTTATGTAGTTAGATAAGTTTATGGTACAGGTTAATCTTGATGACTATAATAACCCTTTCTGACCTGAAAGTCTATAAATTTCATAAGCTATTATTTTAATTCATTTTAAATAAGATATGCTAAAATACATCCTTTAAAAAGTCTTGTGCATGTAGGAAATCACGTAGCAAATGAACTGGCAACTATGCTGTTGTAGAAAACACTTTTAACATCTCATTCTTTTCGATAGGGGTGATTCATCAGGAATCATTTGCAAAACTTTGGAATCTGCAAAATGATGTCTTTGTGTAAGAGAAGGCAAACAAAAATCCAGAGTGCTAGTGCTTGTCAGCTTGATGCTTATAAATGTTTATATTCTGAGGGCTGGGTTTTGAAAGAGTGAACAATAATCCATTGCAATACAGAGTGTGACTTCAAATATTAGCTCTATAGTCACCCTGAACACAGACTGTGGACAGAAAGGTGGTACCATCCCCATAGCAGATTAGCTATGTAGGCACCTTCTCCATCACTAAATTTCTCAGAGGACGTGGTTCATATTATGTGGTTTAATGGCTCCAGCCAACAGGTTTTCCACTAAGCCCATTTCACCAGCTGTCAGGCTCACAGTAGTCAAAACTTGAGTGTGTTGAAGTGTTCAGTTTTAAATTCCTGTCTGCTTAAAGTTCTGTGAACTGAAGCACTTCAAAGCACTGCAACTTGAATGTGCGTGCCTACACCAAGAAATCCTGCCAGTGGTTTCTTGCATTGGTAACTGGTGGTATCACAGACATACCTCAATGTTTAGAAGTCACCTCACATTAGAGGCTGAGATGAAATCTCAGTTGCTGAC
Source organism: Antrostomus carolinensis (assembly GCF_000700745.2). Lineage (NCBI taxonomy): Eukaryota > Metazoa > Chordata > Aves > Caprimulgiformes > Caprimulgidae > Antrostomus > Antrostomus carolinensis. The sequence continues at coordinate 6,124 of NW_010338069.1, forward strand.
ATATTGATTTGGCTTTAAAAACAGCAATAAAGCAAACACCAGAAATGTATAGTCAGAGACAAATATTCAAAAGAGAAGAGAGTCCCATTCATTCCCCTTCCCAGCCCTCTGGCCCTGGAAAAGCCTATGGTTTCCTTGCATAGGCTCTGTCAGCAAGTCCATCACTGCACTCTGACTGTCAGAACTCCACTTGTGGGAAATTTTCAAGCCATGCTTGTTTGGTTTTCCTCTTCCTGTTTGACTTGTATCTTTAAATAATGTGGTTACTTCACAACAGCTTGTTGTTTGACTGGGGCACAGGGCATATTTTTCTAGCAGATAAAAAAACTTCCCACAATTTGCCTTGTGTTATTTCCCCTTTTGAAGGGAGAGCTGATAAATTCAGGGTAATATGTAATAGATGCTTTCCTGTTTTTACTTATTTCTCTGTCAGGCTTGTCAGCCAGAAATTTATTAGCTCGTTTTGTGGCTGTAGTGTTTAAACAAGAGAGAGTAAGCAGTGCACTTACCCTAAAGAGCAAGTGTGAATAACAATGTTTGTGTTGTAAACTGCTCCATAGACCAGCACTGGTGAGAGAGAGTATCTCTTTTCAAGACCAGTAAGCCCTTACCTACATTCCTATCTTCATTTTTAATGTTTATACTCTTATTTCTCCTCTTCTGATTAACGGAGAAACCAGAGGAGGGAGGGTAGGAATAGCTGTCAGCCTTAATTTCATCCACCTGAGAGTGAGTTGAGCAGTCTGAGCAATCACTGAAGCGTCCTCTGTAATCAATGGATTGAAGAGATCTCCATGAGCTGATCTATCATATTTATTTTTGGATAGGGTAGATTACCCTCTAAACCTACTTATATCTTCATTGCATGTAGGGAAAACCTAACTAAATAAACACGACTGAAGTGCCAAAAGTCAAGGAGGCGAATGTTGCACTTCATGGAGTGGCCATGGAGAGAAGAGCCTCAGGAAAATCCGGGAACCAGGGTTTTGTGTGCCTAGTTAACCCAGCAGTGCCCCTGACACTCACACATAATTCCTTCACTTCCCCTGGCTTACTCTACTGTTCATATCAATGCCTGATAGATATATTACCTTCACCCAACTGAAATTAAACCTACCTGAGGAATCAATGCCACAGCCCCTCTACCATTTAATAAATACTGCATTTATTAAATCTTCACTTCATTCCAAAGTGAAAAACTCAGATCTAGTGAGGGATTGGTGTTTGGTTGTTTTGTTTGTTTATTTGTCTGGAACCAAAATCTTTTTTCATAGTGGGAAGTTGTGAAGGAGTATTTCATGGGTTGGAAGTTGATATGGTAATATGTTGGGGACAAGGAAAGAAAATGTCTTTTGTGGCACATGTGGTACGTGCCACACAAAATGGTGATAGGAGAATAAAAGTACACCAAAGATCTCGTCACTCTGTGGTAAACCAGCTTCTGAATACTCTCCAGCCTAGAGAGGAGTTAGAGAATTGACTGAAGGTGGCAGAAAATCTGCCTTGCTGAACTGTGTCATTAAAAACGTTGCACTGGTCAGAAGCATTTGAGTTGAATTTTCCCCTTTTAGCCAAACACAGGGAAAAATATTAGTGTCCCCTTTGCATTTCATGACAGCCATCAAAATACTTCCTTGTCTGGAGTTTCTTAATCATTTCAGGCTGCTGTATGCAGCAGGCAGAAGGAAGCACTGGTCCCGCAGAGCAGCTGTGCAGACGGCACTGGTGTGCTGTCAGATTCAAACTCACTGGAGCATTGTCAGTGGAAACACAAAGCTGGCCAGGACAACAGTCTTGCCAGCTGGATGGTGACTGAGGAGGCTATATGTGGTGGTTTTCCAATCATTTTCTGTGGCTGGAAATCACCCTGTTTTCTGTGCTACCTAAATAACATCCACCTAGGGCATCAGAGCTTGCACATTTCATGGAAATGAGCTTTCTTCTAATAATTTTGCAGCCTATGATTGTGCCCTGCTAATGTAAATTATCAAATGCATCCCTTCTTCCAGCCTGCAGGTCAACAGAGCAGAGACACACACCATAAACTGCACTGCACACTATAATTTTGTGTCACTTTTGAGACAAGAGGTGATGAAGAGAACACAAAATCATAATGGTCAAACTGAGTCAAGTCAATAGTCTCTTGATGTTCGTCTCCTTACTTTGATACTGGGTGGTAGAAATTATAAGGAAAAGTGTAAAAAGCAGAATACTCCTAGAGTGTCTCCAGAGTGATCTTTCCTTGGTGCATCCAAGGTCTTATTTTTGGATCAGATAAATCAGCATCAGCCTCCAACACTCATGGTATGAACTAGGCAAAAGATACTGCATGGAACACTGTTCTGGAACCAAAACTTTATGTCTGTTTTTTTCAACCCAAACTTCAACCTGCTCACAGCATCACACACTTTTGAAAGCTAAGGTCTTTTCCTTCCACATCTTCTCCATGTGAGTGCATCCAGACTGAAGATTATTATGTTCAGCAACTGCTGCTGTTCTGAGTTTGATGAATTTAGGCACACTCCCCTGCTGTCACTTTGTTGACGGCAGATCCCACCAGTATTAGCCCTAAGTAAAACAACAAAAGTGGGTCAAACTCTTGTCCTCTTTCCAAGAACTTCTTGGAAATCCAGATGATGTCATTTGCTTCATCATTTTCCATAGTCAATGGCTACTATCTTACCTGTGCTGTTACTGTACTAAGGGACTGTCCCAAAGTAATTTCTATCAGATTTTCTCAAGTGGAGAATTCTAGCTCTGAAAAAGAAATTATCTTCAGACCATTTTGTAATCCAAACAGATACTTATAGGAAAAACTGAATATCCCTTTATTCTGGAAAGGTGTAAGGAAATGGAAGCACAGTTTTGCAGTGCTAGAGAAGGAGGGACCTCCGCACTGCCACTGTAATAAACTCCAAAGTACAGTAGAATTTCCATCGCTGTACCCAGACATGAAGTCTTTATATTCTGTCACTACGTACATAAAGTGGAAACACTTTCCAACCCAAAGCAGGAAAGGGCTTTGTTCCTTGTTCCACAATTAAGAGGTTCAGTTAGGGAAACATTGTGCATTCCTCAGTTTGAAAAGAACCTAGTTCCTTGTAGTGCCCAGCATAATTAAATACACATTAAAAGGACAAGGATTAGAGAAACTGTAAAGTTATACATCTGAATGGAACAGCAGCATAATCCATGTCTATCACATGTTGTGTTTTCCAAATTACAGCTCTTCACAGGTGTAGACTGAAGGTTGTATTATTCTATTTACCTAACATAAAATAACTTCTACCAATTTTCCACCAGCAGTTCCTAAATCACCATAAACACAGAGCTTATCTAGAGTTTTGTGAATATATATATATTTTCAGTTTACTGGCCAATAGAAAAACAGCCACACAAACCACTCTTTTTCCGTCTAACCTAAATGTTTTGAAAGACCAAAACTGTACTATTTCCTCTTCTTTTACATTTGTTTAGTGATAATATGCCTTTTGGAAACAAAAGTATCAAAATATTTTTATTTGAAACTATTAAATGCTTCATGCAGAAGCTTACCACTTTCCACGCTGAACTACTCATTCCAAAACCGTAGAATAATTTACAAAGATAGTCAGGCTCTTTATGGAGATGCATGGTGCATGACTGTCAGGCAATGACCATAAACTAAAATAGGAAAGGTTCTGATTTGATTAAAACAAAATAAAACAAAACCAAACCAAACAAAACAAAAACAACAAAAAAAGAAAAAATGTCTCTCAGCAGAAGGACAGTGAAATATTGGAAAAAAATCCCCAGAGAATTTGTATAATCTTTGTCCTTGGAGGTTTTGAAGACCAAACTGGACAAAGCCCCAAGGAATCTGACTAAATTAAATGTTGACCCTACTTCAAGTGGGAGGTTGGACTAGAGGCCTCCTGAGGTTCTTCCCAACCTAAAATATCCTACAATTTTATGAATTTGGCAGAAACAAGACCCCAATCCGTCTTTCTCAGGAAATAAACCTATTCAACCAAGGACATCTAATTTAAAGCTTGTCAGCCATGCACCCATGACTTTAACCTGAAGTATAATAAGGAACATTGTAATGAATTTGCTGGGTGGTGACAGCACAGCAGGAGATAGCATGTCGGAATTGTTAGGACCAAATTTGTTACTCTAATTTCCCTTTAGTTCCAGAATTCCTGTGTTAAGGAGTCTTCAGCAATATTTAGGTGAGAACTGGTCACAGATGCTCAGGGCTCAGGTTTCCCTTCCAGGAAGGGAATATTTTTTTTAGGTAATTATATTGGAATATAGTAGAGATTTAACAGTGAATAGGCTTTTCTTGGATGTGGTTAAAGCTGGCTAAAGTAACAAATTGTAGATGTTTGTTTGTTGATTTTAAAAAAATGTACTCAATTTTTTATTCTTAGCAACAATTATTCTTGTACTTCCAGCCATTTTAATTGTTCTGAACAACATTTTGTGAACTACTACTGAAAAAAAAAAAAAAAAAAAAAAAAAGTTGAACATTGTTGTGTTTTACTACATAAGAATGGAGACACTTAAATGGGCTTCAGGAATAGTCACTGTCTACATAGGTAGCTTTGGTTACTGAGTCAGAAAATGAAGTTAGATAACTAGCATTTGATGGAGAACATTCCCCAGCCAAAGCATGTAAGAATGGGGTCCTCAACTTCTCACTCACTAACTCAACTGACTCTTGTGTGGTTCCAGCGGGTTCTGGACTGACCTTATTACAGGACGAGGCAACCATGTCCTGATGGTTTCTTTCTCCTTGTCAGCCCTAATACAATCATCTAGAAAATTATAACATTTTCAAGATTTTGATTCCAGCAAGGGGGAAAAAAAAACCAAAAACATTTTGTAGAATTAATTCCATGCTTTTGACCAACAGCAAACTTACTGCCAAATTCTGGAAGAAATAGAGCAGCTGCTGCAAACTAGATGGCTACTCACAGATTGACTTTTTATCTTCCAACAAGACAGAGCCTTATTCAGAGATCCCCAAGACAGTGTTGGCCAAACTAGAAAGAGAGATAGGGAGAGATTTATATGTATTAAGACAAGAGTTTGCCCAATGGTGCATGAACATAGCTGGAGAGTTTTCAGGGCCCACATGGCATTTTGTAGCATGGTATGAATGCAATGGTTCCAGTCAGTTCTGATTTTGGGAAAACATTCCACCAGGACAAGCTGGCATTGCCTTATTAAACTCAAAGCCCTAGAGAAGGAGCATGAACCATTTACTACCTCTCGTGTACATCCACTTGTGTTTTGTATATTAAGCTGTGGTCTCTCATTGTGTGCTTGAATCATGATGGTTCATCGAGAAGGGATTAAGGCCATCTGATTGTTATCTAACTACTCAAATTGGAGTGGACATCCCTAAATACTTTTATGCAAATAAGCAAAAATAATAGCATAAGGAAATCCACGTTGGTGTAGTCTGTAAACCAAGGAGCAGAGGAAAACATGTAGCCAGAGAGAAGTTACAGGAATAGGAAATTATTTTGCATTATTCTGATGCTTTTTAGTGCTCTTTCATTACTTCCTGCAGTGTGATATGACTGGATGAGTCATCACAGCAGCAAGGACTAAATTTAGGAAATCTTTGAAATAATGACCCTTCACTGCCTACGCTAAATGGCGTCTGTTTTCTAACTAAAAGGCTGCTAATTCAAACTGTGAAAGGACAGAGACTTTAACTTGTGCCCTAATACAGGGTCATTGGGGTGAAATGATGACATTCAGGAGATAACCATCTACTAGTGTCCTTTGGCAGTAAATTCTTAGAAGCCATAATATATAAAGCAGGAGTTAACAGGTTTTTTTTATCTTCTGAGACAAATGTAGTAGCAGTCATATTTCCTAATGTATTCCTGTAAATGTAAACTAATTATTATGGACAATAATTGCAGCAGTAGGGTCAGTTACAGTTCTCACCACCACATTTTCATTAGCTAGCATGCATTCAATAATGATGCTAGCCATTAACATAACATATACCAGCTATTGGAGATCTCAGGGGGATCTGCACAAAAATCACAGAGAGAATTTAAAATAATTTTCTTTTACACTCTCTATCATGTACCCACTTTAGTGATGGGGGAGCCCAAAGTTATATTTTAATGATGGGGAGCTATACCTGGCAGCAAATATCTGTGGAGCTGGAAAGACCAGAAAAAGCTGTCATGGAAAGCTGGTGTTTGGCAAATGATGTCAGCTGCTAAGAATGTTACAAAGCATATGATCAGAGTTCCCTGACTGTGCGCCAGTGACTCCTGAAAAAGACCAGCTGTCGGCCATGAAAAGTAGAATGGCTCCTGGAATGGTGGCTGAGAGCTAAAAACTGCATAAGTCTTGGGAGATGCAGACCTTGGAGCCTTGTATTTGTTCAAGCACCTGCAGAACATCATCAAAGAGAAAGGAAAAAAAGGAGGAGAGGGAGGGGAAAAAAAAAAAAAAAAGAATATTAGAAAAGGTTGTTAGGACTTGCCTGGGGCTTGGAGAGTGTGAAATATCTTCCAGAATGGATCACTCTGATAATGAAACTTTAGAACCCGATTAAAGCTCACAGCAGTGGGGAGAGGCAGCTCTATCAGCTCACAGCTGTGACTGAGCCTGGGAGGAAAGAGAACTCTGCCTTAAAATCCACCCAGGGAGAAAGCAATGCAGGGAACATCTGGTACACCAGAGTAATTAAAAAGATCGGCTGGAGTGGCAAGCAGAGGAATTCACCTGGCAAGACCCAAATAGAATTAGCACCATACAGCGTGTCCCCAGATATAGGGCAGGTTCAGCCCCCTTCAGACTGGGAGCCCACAGAACTGCAAAAGAGGTAAAAAAGGTTATTCATGGGCATGACTGTCTGGGAGTGGAGGGAGAAATCTGAAACCAGGCAACATTTTTGTAACAGATAGTTCACAGGAAATATTAAACAAGAAGTCCACAGAGTAAAATTCTGATGATGTTAATGCAAAATCCATCTTCAGGAAAGCAGGAAGAACAAAACTTAGAAAGTGAGGACAGGCTACATTTCCTAGAAAAATAAAAGCATAAGCCCCTTTGGAAAGTGAAGGCAGCAGAATAAAAGAAGTCTTGAGTGAAAGGACATTTGATCTTTTCATCCTTTTTTTTTTTTTTTTTTCCTTGTGCATGCCTTGCAAGACTCCTGGCCTTCTGAACAAGGACACTAAAGCAGGACTCCAGGTAATATGGAGTGCTCACAAGTATTTCTAAGGCATATTTAGAAGAAAGGAATTTTCAGAAAACTGCAGACTCAGAGAGAAATAGGTGATATTCTGTCCTTATTGAATCTAGTAGCTTTATATTGACTTTTTGCTCCAGCTAAAAGGGCAATTCTGAATAAAGGACAAACAGAGAGGAAGTGGCCACAAGCATCCATTCTGAAAAGCAGCATCTCTAATTATTTGTGTTTATGTACCACATCAGCTCAGGCAGTTCAGAATGACAGTGCACATCACTAGGTCTCATTAAGTCCATAGTCTGCATAACCAAGAGCAAACAGTTTGAAGATTCAGGTGTCATCTTTCATTGTGATAAATTCTAAAATGAGAAATTCAGCCAAATCTTAGGATAGCTTTCAACACCTTGTGTGTTGGGTATAGCCAGAAAGTTGAAGAGTCCCCAGGAGCAGCTCTTGTAGGGCTTAGTTAATTTGGAGCAAAGCTCAATTGGTCCAGACAGGAATTGTCTTAGAAAGTTTGAAATAAAACTGTTTTATTCTGCTGTGCCATAAAACTAGTCCAATGATAGATGGTGGCAGGGGGAAACTTTTGGGAAAGGCAATTGTACTTCAGAAAAAAAAAAAAAAAAAATCTTCTTCCAGACTGCTGTAGAACCTGGACTCTGGGGCCTCAGTTTTCCTCCCCCACCCTACCTAGGAACTTTATATAGTTGAAAAGAAATCTAAACAACCAGAGATTTGGTTGGGAATGCTGAGAGCTGGCAAGGCCCTGCTCCCTTCCTAACTACAGTGGCTTATGATCATTAAAGCTAGTCTCTCTAGGAAAAAAAATAAAGAAAAAAAAAAAAAAAAGAACAAAATGTGGAAGTGCATGAATCATACATTCCAAGAAGTAAAACCATAAAATTATAGTTAGACTGTATGATTTTCCTGTCCCTCCCCCACTTCGCCTCCATTCCCTGACTTAAAATAGAGAGAAGAAAGCTGCAGAGAAGTGAGACCAGGGATTAAGTGAGTCAAGAAAAGAATCAGTAGAGCTGCTTTGAGATTTGTAGGCAAAGCAAAGACTGAACAGCGAAAAAAATTAACTATAGCAACATGTAAAGGGAGTGGGGGGGAATCGAATTAGAAGGGTCACAATGGATTTATCTAAATTTATTTAGGATCACTTATTCTGTTCTGTGTCTCAGACCATGAAGCATTATTAGGATGTCACACATATGTTGCAAGAGAGAATCTCCCACCTTCCAACCTAAACAGACAAAACAGAGCAAGGTGGAGGGGAAAAAGCCAAATAGAAAAGTACTCCATCACTGTTCAGGAGCAGAGCAGCCTGGAGCCCTATCAGGTATGACAATTCAGTTTTGAGAAAACAGTGCCCTAGTTGTGTCATAGATAGCTGTATTGACAAGTACGGTCTCCATGAACAAGTGCTCTAACTTCACAGAGACACACATCACCAAGAAAACTGCACAAACGTATCCATTTTAACATTTTCCTTCCTGGATCTGTGTTATTCTGATTTACGTATCAGTCAGTGAGGGTTAAAATTGAGTTACAGCAAAGAGTAACAACAATTATGGAGATGGCTCTTAGCTCTGTTTAAACTGTTTGTCATAGTTTTTGGAGGCTGTTTTTGCTACAGCTGATGACATTTAGGTCTGAAAGATTTTGTGAAATAAAACAAAACCAAGAATAGCCAATGCAAAAAGGGCAAGCAGTGTTTTGCTTATTTTACTTTCAACATTTCTTTTCCTATTTGGAAAAATCTGCACACCAAACTTAGTGAAACCCTGTCTCCAGTTGGCACAAACCATCACAGCTTCACTGAAATGAATGGAGCTTACACCTGCTGTGCATCTAGATCAATGAATAGAAAGTTGTGAAACCTTACCCTAAACAAGAAAGTTGGCAAAATAGTGTAGCATTATTGTCAAGCTCCTCTCCCAGCGGGTGCACTTGTGTTCTTATAGAGGTAAGCAACATGAGTTTCCCTTAGAGGAAAGAGAAATAGGTTTGACTAAGAAACTTGAAGAAAGCTGAGAAGCTGACAAAGCTGGGAAGAAGATATGAATAGTTGTCAACATGTTAATAATGGATCTTCAGAAACAAATCCATTGGAAAAGACAAATTTTAGATTTTTTCCGTGTTTTCTTGCCACTTGCAGAACTCAGCCTAAATCCCTGTGGTATTTACAGAGAAGTTTCATTCGATTAGAGGGTTGGTGATGTTCCTATCAGCTCTTCTCTAATTAAATCAAAATGACTGTGGAAGTTGATTTTGACTAAACCCCTAGGTCAGAAGTGTCAATTATGGAACCTGATGAAGGGGGAAATTTTAGAGCCAGAACAGCCTGATAATGGAGAATGTGTTTCAGTCCAGAGGCTTGTTGAGAGGCCTAGTACTGTTCTCCTGTGTGATCTTGGGATAGCCCCTTCACCTTTGCATGACTTATTTCTGTGCTTCCATTTTTAATGCATACCTTCTATAACTGTCCTCTTTTCCAAAGTAATAAAAAGTCTAACAAGTCTAAAAGGAAAAAAAAAACAAAACAAGTTCCTGCTCAAGAACTAAGAGATTTTAGATAAAAAACAGAGGTTTAGAGTGAAATTAGTAGCCTAAAACCTAGTCTTAGGGTAGCTGAGATACCCTGAGCTACCCTGAGGTACATCAATATTACATCAATACTTCAATTTATCCATTTAATCATACTTTACATGAACAGTTTTCTTCAAAGAACTATACTTTTTTAGAAGGCAGAACAAAGTCTCATAGCAAAGATTTGACTAAACTGTAAACAAAGGATGTCGACACCCAAAAGAACAGCTAGCATCTGACACATTATGACAAACCTAAGGTTCATCTTCCTGTTCTGGGCACAAAGAACCATAAAAGGTCAGTGACGCACCCTAAAATATGATGACACGACAACTGCCTCCAGCACCTGGGCTTTGGGCTCTCGTGTGACTAATAACTGCCCTCAATTTTGACTGAAAGCTGAAATCAGGAAGCTGATTAAGAAATGGTAGTTAAGTTCCATGGTGAAGTATGACTTTTAATAGTTCACTTGTAGGGACCTGAAAGCCTCTGGGAAGGTGAAGGTACACGTGCAAGAAAATATCTTTGAGGATGTCTGGGAACCTGACTTGCAGCAGGCAGAGACGTTTTTGTTCCTATGGCAGGGCCTTCATTTTCTGCACTTCTGAACACCCTTTTCCCTCTCAGGTCCCATCTCGCTCTTCATAGCAAAGACGGGGAACAGGTCAACTGTGAGGGTCATGAAACGATATAATGATGGGCGACACCAAATAGTATTGACAAGAACATGGTCAAAGAGGGAGGAAAAGCTTGTTTGAAACATCTAGGAGAGATTGATGGGAAGGGGAATGGGGTAAAGCAGTAAGTAAAATGGCAAAGAAAATAATAATACGAGACTAAATATGGGTAACATGTCTCAAGCTTGAATCAGCATTTGGTTTTTTCCTCATTCATTGCACTGTAACTGCTGAAAGTACCAGCCTTACTTTATTTGCTGTCAGTGGTAACAGCTGATGGGAGAATGAGACAAAGGTCCCAGTCACAGTTTTGTTGGACAGAGTGCACTGGTGTGACACAGCTTGGACAAATCTTCCAGCAGGGATGTACTCTGCAGACCTGTGGAGCACTTTTATTCTTGTAGCATCACTTTGCTTTACAACTCTACAGCACTGGTGGGAAAAATAACAAATTAGCCAGAATCAGAAAGACTAATTTCTGATGCAAACAACATATCAAAACATCAGTAATTCTTGCCTTTTAAAACCAAACCTGTTATGCTTCATTGGTCAGTGGCTAGTTAGAACAGTACTGTGTATCTGTATATCTTCTTCTTCCTCTGTCAATATTATAGAGTCCTCTGATATGCACATTAAATTCAATTAATGTATTAAATGTGTTAAACTGCATGCAACTGTCAGCTAATCTGGCATTTATCTCACTTACTTGATATACTACCACCCACGTCTTCATGATACATCTAACTAGATTTGAATATACCACAGATGCAATGATTATATTCAGGGTGATCACTTGAGATTAACTGGGATTCTGATTTGGATCAACACTTTCTGCCTATGTCTAAGACTGCACACTCCAGTCTCAGAGAAAGAATTGCTTGAGATAAAAGTGCATATCTATAGAAAGTTGCACTTCTGGTGGAAGTGGACGTCATAGCAGGTAGCCTAAACAATCTCTACCCAGCAAAGAGATACCATTGTATGCAACTATAATTGCAAAATTATATGGATTTGAATATGGTCATCAGTTTGAGAGCCAGGAAGTTGTGCAAAGTAGCACTAACCTGAAGTAACAACCAAAAGCCAAATAAGATCTCATTTCTGTAACTGGATTAATTTGATTAAATTTGATTAATTTGATTAAATTTGATTAATTTGATTAAATCCTGTGACAAAACTTAGTGTGACAAAACTGTACGGAAGCATTAGGCATGTAGTGCATGGGACATTGTGATACAGATTGGGACAGACCTTGAGCTGCTGAGAGGCATGGGGCCTGAGGGAGAGAACAGAAGCCTTGTCATGTTACCATTATCCTGTAGGGTTACCTCAAGCAGCACCAGGCATTTTTGCCCTAGTTTCCCACTCTTTATTGAGGATCATTATGCTTTCATTTGTTATAAATAAATTTGAAATAAACTTTTGAGATATGCTGTAAAAAATTGGATTAAAATTACTACAAGTTTCATAGAACACAGACAATGTGATTACCAGCTGAATATAGATCTCTCTGTAGACTTAAGGACAACATCTGTTCAGAATTTCTCTGTCCACTCTGAGTTGTCTGAGTCAGGTAGAAATTCAGTGACACTGCCTTAAAAAGGTAAAGGCTTCCTACCATGTATGGGTAAGATAGTCCTTTAAGAGAGGTATCATTTTTTAGAAATACTCTTCTGCCACTCATAAGAAATCCAAGGAGACCAATGGCAACCAGGAGCTGTTCTTATTGGAACAAATAAGAGAAGGTATGATATTTACAGCAAGGTTACCTGACTTACTTTTACAAGGTGATCTTACAACAAAGCATACATCTTGCACACAGCAGACAAAGCCTTTCAGTTATTTTGGATACAAATTAAGGAGGTTTAGGGAAAGCCATCCTAGCAATTGTTCAGGGAAA
>NW_010338069.1:18521-44261 GCF_000700745.2 Antrostomus carolinensis
GCAACTGTTTTTTGTAGGTTAGGTGGGAAGGAAGGTACCTTTGCTCAGAAATGCCCTTACCTTCCAAGGTCTTCATGTCTCAGTGTCAGGAGAGCGAGCTGGGTCTCTTTAGCTTGGAGGAGACTGAGAGGTGACCTCATTAATATTTATAAATATATAAAGGGCGAATGTCAAGAGGATGGAGCCAGGCTCTTCTCAGTGATGTCCAGTGGTAGGACAAGGGGCAATGGGTGCAAGTTGGGACACAGGAGGTTCCACTTAAACTTGAGAAGAAGCTTCTTTATGTTAAGGGTAACAAAGCACTGGAACAGGCTGCCCAGGGAGGGTGTGGAGTCTCCTTCTCTGGAGACATTGAAAACCGGCCTAGACACCTTCCTGTGTAATCTTGTTTAGGTGATCCTGCTCCTGCAGGGGGATTGGACTAGATGATCTTTGGAGGTCCTTTCCAATCCCCAACATTCTGTGATTCTGTGATTCTGTGAATTACTAGCCCCTATAAGAGTATGAATGTCTCTTTACCAGTACTGTCTATGTAACACTGTTTTACCATCATTCATAGGTTAGAGGGCATGGCAGAGGTAAAACATTTGTCCACATTCCTATGGAAAACTCAGTTATCAATACTTTCAAATAAGAAGTATATTTTATCACAACCTAACTGAAAAACCCATCTTATTTTTCCAGGCATTTTTCTGTCAGTAACAAAGGGACCTGAATCACAACTGCTAAATATGTAATAGGAAGACATATTCACTGGGATGATGCCAGTGGACACTTTCAGCTTGTCTCTGTTGTCAACCATGGCACAGACTCTCTATGCAAAAAATTTGGGTACTCCCTCCTTTGAAAAAATGAACATTAGGGGAATAGAGGAGTGCTGAAAAGGCTTTGAAGAAATGTCACAGCTCTTTTCTCACTCTCCCTTTCTCTCTCAGCTCCCAAAGGGACCTTGGTAACACATCCCTCCTCAGCTTTTTCAAAGAAGCTCCCTTCCAGTTTGAGAGCTGCTACTACACTAAGGGTAGAACTACCAGTCTAGCTGACACATTCCTTTGTATGATTTACGGACAGTCCAATTTACAATGGTCCAGCTCTTCCCATGACCTTCACCTGTATCTGAGGAATTCCTCTGAAGTTACTGGAAGTTGCAGAGGTCAGTATCACAGCACCAAAGTCTTCTGTGAGGTCTGGATTTTGGGAAGACCCAGCTAAGGAAAGGATCAAAAACAATACCCCTGCTTGTGAAATGCCACCTTTTCATTTCATGGCAATGTATCCACATTTCAGAGAATTCCTTCATGAATATCACTTTTTCAGTGGCCCAGCATGATGGAGGTGGGGAACAGAGTCTCCCCCGAGCTGTGTGAATTGCACCCTGTCCCTTACCTAAAAACAGTTAGGAGTTTTTCTCAGCCATGACACCGCCAGGCTTTTGTTTGCAAAGAAAGAGCTTGCCTGGCCTACTCTGGACCTTTTAACTGCAAAATATCAAGATAACAAGAGAGTTTAAACTCAATTGCTCCATGCAGTGATCTAAAAGGTTCTAAAGTGTTTTCCAAATGACAGCAACACACAATGTGCCATTAATCACAGCTGACAAGTTCTCCTGAACAGCCCCTGATTGATACTGATGTTGTCAAACTTTCTTTTTCTTTTGACATCTCTCTGATTGGCATATCTCTTTAGTGCTTTTGTGACCTTTCTGCTGTATTGATCCACACAAATCGCAGGGAAGTGAGTAGTTTCATGAGGGGGCAAAGTTGATAAGAATAGGTCAAATGGTTACTGGGACTTTGCATACCACCATTTTAATGATTGATTAGTGAGAGTGTGGAAGAAGAGCCAAGGACATCAAAATTAGGAAATGATAAGGTCTCAATCAAGAGGTTCTTATAATCTCTTTTTATTGCTCTTATTGAAGCCTCTTATCTTCTTGGGTTGATCAGTAATGTGAATAGACTTTGTGTTGCACACAGAGATCAATTTTAACAATGGGATTATTGAAAGATCTGGCAGTTGCATGCAATGAGTTTGGTGACACCAGTTCTGTGGAGATAAGTCTTGGCATCAGAAACTGCCCTTCCTTCAATATAGTTTTCACATGTTGGGTGACCCCAAGAGCTGAGGGTCCCCATCAGCAGGGAAGCTGAATGCTCCGTGGTTCTGAAGTCAGGGCTGTGCACGGCTACACACCTTCTGAGTATCTCACAAGTAGTTGCAGCAGAATTGCTAGATGGGGAATTGACTCCAGCACAAAACTTCCTAAGACCCAGATGTGCACAAACACGTAGTAAATTAGCAAAATCTTCAGATGAACTGATAATGTCCACCACAAACGTGCAGATGGGAATGTAGGGGTGAGTAGCAAGGGGAGCCAGGATGAGGATTGGCTGCAGCTGTGTGCACAAAATCCCCAAGCAAAAGGAAATACTGCAAAGGGTCAGCTGTCAGAGTACAGACAATCTTGCTTTATTCTGTTTTCCTCCTTTTCTCCTCATGCACCACTTCAGAAAACATGCTGTTCAGAGGACTATGTTAAGTAAGGAGAACAGGCTAGCTGAGATGTAATTTGCAGGGTGGGTGTCTGAATACTCAATTTTTAATTTTTTTTTTTTCACTTCAAAAGCCCATGATGTTAATATGGAGAACACATATGTGAACATGCAGTTGAGTGTATCCCTTTCATAAAAAGCAAAGTACTTTATATTTTATTAGCAATGGCTGGTGTTTTTAGTTTCTGTGACAAAACTGTTGTAGATGTTGAACATTTTGAATTCTGTTGCAGACCCACCAGTGTTGTTTTATAATGAGTACAAATACGGGTTCAGTGCAAGCATATACCCATAGCACTGGTAAAAGAAATTGTAGTCCTTCAAAATGGGAAGAATATATTTTATTTAACCCATCTTTAACTGTCCTTAGTGTCTAACACTGATCAATACCTTTCAGAGTGTGGTAATGACCTATATTTAGATATCAACCGACTTAACTGTACTGTATTTTATATTGAGATAGGTAGTTCTTAAATTCTCATATTTTCTTCCCACTGTACAATCCCAATAGATAAACCAAAATTATTTCATGGGAAGCTATGAAAGTTCTGAGGAAAAAAAAACAAAATTGAGATTACTGAAAAGAAACCTTTTGTTCACGTCAAATCTTCCAACCCAGCTTCAAAGTGTGATTTTTCGGAGCTATATTTGCATCAAGAGTGTTTCTAGAGTGGAAAAGCTACACCTTAGCAAGGTGATGGAGGAAAGTCCATCCTTCCCTTTTGTTCCTACAACTATATCTTAAGATGATAGTGCTTTCACCTGCTTTTTTGCACAGATATAAGACCTGCTTTTATCATTCTCACACTACAGGGAATGTGGTGGAATCACTACTCTGTCTATTGTGTGTAAACACAGACTACCAATTTATTAGATTTTTCTGGTTTGGGTTTTTCTAGATGCTCAGTGGAGTTTAACAATATGAGATGATATTTTCAACACAAGTCAATGTCCTAGGGCAGAACAAGTCCACAGTCAGAATGCAGTGGTTTACTTAGATTTATAGGATGACTTTCAAAAAGTAATAAAAAATAATGTGGCACTTTGAAGCCTGGGAAAAAAAAACCCCTACCCTGATGTCTGTATTACAAATCCTGATTATCTTCTACAATTAAGTAATGTAATTATAAACTGTATTATAGGTAAGAGAGTTGGTTTGTTTGTTTGTTTGTTTTTTTGTGTTTTTTTTCCTATTTTTATTAATTTAATCTTCTGATCTAACATTTCTATTAGCAACCAATGTATTTCTCTTATTTTAGACCTTGAGTAGCAACTAGCACAGGGAAAATTCAAGGCATGACCTTTTGGGGCAGCAGCAGGAGAAGTGACAGGCATTTTCAGTGATTTGCAAGATCACATGCAGGTCTGACTATCTCAGGTGCAATGCAAAGTTAACCTGGCTGGATTGCTTCCAGTTCTGGTTTAGCAAAGGGATCGACTCATTCAAGTATATGCATTTCACTACCATTTTATGGCAATGACAGCTTTTAAATGTTCTTCTCCTTAATTGCTCTGAGGAGCTTCTTAGAGTGGTAATCATTTAAATGCACAATGCAAGATTTCTGCAATTGCAGCTTTTGCTTTTATTTTCAAGTTTTGTGGTAACAACTATATATTGTAGCTATTTACTCATGAAAAATGAACACTAGCTGCAAGGTTTAGATAGGATTATCAATTTTTTTTTTTACCTGAAAGTATTTTTTAAATGCAGCAGCTCTAATTAGTAGTAAATCTAAAGCTTCATGAGAAGCAGAATAAACAAACTTTATTGCCTTTTTTCCCCCTTTATTGACTTGTGCAGGACATTCCTCATTTCAAACATTCATTGTCAGATCTTTGGTTTGTTGATATTTTTTTGGATGATAATTTAGATTTAAACTAAAGAGACAAATTGTGAATGGACATTATTATTTGTATCAAAATAAGCAAGACTTTGAAATAAACTGGCCTGTGACAACATATTAAAATGAAACCAGATTATCTCAGAAAGCTTCCAGTTTAGGATTTTGTGGTTTAGGAATGAAAAACTGTTCAGGTAACCTAGAAATGAATAAGATAGTAATCACTGAACCTGAAGTGAGCTGCTTCTATTTTAGCTCTGAAGGAGAGCTTGTGTGCCTACAAACTGGTTCACTTTTTCTTGACTACATCAATTACTCTAAATTATTTATTCGTGCCTATCTTGCTTCTCCTATTTTATGCACTGACATTAGTCAAATTTCTACTGAAAGTGTAAATAGTCTGAAATTAAAAAGTGCTTTTAAGTCCCTTAAAATTATTACATATCAGCATGCACAGGATTTTTACCATTTACCTTTTATATTTCTAAAACATTTACAATTTCGATTTTGATTATGCTATTCCAGGCATATACATTTTAGAAAAAAATTAGGTTACAAAATTTCAACCAAACTAGGATTTAAAAAAAAATCCTTACAAACAAACAAATACAGAATATAGTAAACATATTTTTTGCATTTAACCTGAAAAATGCCAGACTTGAACACGGTGATGTAATACATAGGTTAGAGAAGTGGACAAATTCTGAGTTTTCATATATAAAAAACTCTTTCCTCTGTGGTAAGAGATTTATAGTAGCTTGGCAGTCACAGAATCAGAGAACCGCAGAATGGTAGGGGCTGGAAAGGACCTCTGAAGTCCAACGCCCTGCCAAAGCAGGTACATCTAAAACAAGTTGCACAGGACTATATCCAGGTGGGTTTTGAACATCTCCAGAGGAGCAGACTCTACAACCTCTCTGGTCAGTCTGTTCCAATATTCTGTTAACTTTGTAGTAAAGAAGATTTTCCTCATCTTCAGATGAAATTTCCTGTGTTCCAGTTTGTGCCCATTGTCCCTTGTCCTATTGCTGGTCACCAGTGAAAAGAATTTGGGCCCATCCTCTAAACACTAGCACTTAGTGTTTCTAAGCATCAACAAGATCTCCTTTCAGCCTTCTCTTCTCCAGGCTAAACAGACCCTGCTCTTAGCCTTTCCTCACAGGGGAAATGCTCCAGTCCCCTCATCATCTTTTTAGCCTCCACTGGACTCTCCAGCAGTTTCTTATCTCTCTTGAACTGAGGAGCCCAGACCTGGACACAACACTCCAGATGTGACCTCACCAGGGCACAGTAGACAGGGAGAACTTCCCTTGACATGCTGGTCACATTCTTCTGAATTGACCCCAGGATGCCATTGGCTTTCTTGGCCATAAAAAGGCCCATTTCTGGCTCATAGTTAACCTGCTGTCTGCCAGGACTCCCAGGTCCTTTTCTGCAGATCTGCTTTCCAGCAGGTCAGCCTCCAACATGTATTGGTACAAGCACAGCCTTCCAGTGTATCAGCCACTTCTCTCAGTTTTGTATCTGAAAACTTGATGAAGGTACACTCTGTGCCTTTATCCAGGTCATTGATAAATATATTAAACATGATTGAATCCAGTCCTGACCCCTAGGGTACACTGCTAACTACAGGCTTCCTACTATGCTCTGCTGATCACAACCCACTGAGCTCTGCCATTCTACCAGTTCTTAATCCAGCTCACTGTCCACTCATCCAACCCACAATTCCTAAGCTTACCTGTGAGGATGTAATGAAAAACAGTGTCAAAAGCCTTGCTGAACCTGAGGTAGACAACATCCACTGCTCTCTCCTCATCTACCCAGCCAGTCATAGAAGGCTGTCAGATTGGCTAAACATGTTTTCTTTTTGGTGAATCCATGTTGACTGTTCCAAATAACCTTCTTTTCCTCCAGATGCTTTGAGATTACATCAAGAATGAGCTGTTCCATCACCTTCCCAGGCATGGAGGTGAGGCTGACCAGCCTGTAGTTTCCTGGGTCCTCTTTCTTGCCCTTTTTGAAGACTGGAGAGATACTGGCTTTTCTCTGATCCTCAGGCACCTCTCCTGTTCTCCAGGATCTTTCAAAAATAATGGAGAGTGGCTTTGCAATAACATCTGTCAGCTCTCTCAGCACCCATGGGTTATTCTGCATGAATAACATCATACATTCTCTTTGCAGCTTGATGCTGAACATCATTGCAACACTGTGTAGAGTGAATCAGCTGAAGAATGTGAAGGACAAAGGGATGAAGACAATGAATGAAGACAAAGAACATAAAAGAAAACAAATCAGTTTCTGGTTCATTAACATCAAAAAGGCTTTTCTTCTGGGACTGAAGCTTAGACTCCATGTCAATGGATTCAGGGTGAGAGCCCAAAACAGGTGAAGGCTTAGGTGACTGAAAGCCTATGCCTTCCTGTTGCATTTCTCCACTGCATTTCTCCATTTCTTCCTCTTCAATTTACAGTTTTCTTTAATTTCCTCTTTCCTCTTGGCTCTTTTTCAGCTTTTCACACCTTCTCAATGCAGATATAAAACAATCTTATTAAAACTACCCGCAACTTATATTTCTTTCTAGCACTCCCTGCAAAGACCTGTACCTAGCTTTTCTCCATTCATAAGCATCCCCCAAACTCATGAAGCTGGAGCTGTAATAGGATCTGGTTTTTCTGATCAAGAGGAGTATCAGAATACCCTTTTTCTTAGGCAGCAGATATTTTGGGCAATAGTAGGAACTCCCTTACTCATCCTCCCTCTATATACTCTCAACAATGGGATATGATCAGTTGATCTCAGTGACTGAGGATCAAAACTCAGACATTAACTGTGACTTGAGTCTGGTTCCAGCTCTAATCTTCTTCATTCTCTTTGAAAATGCACTGTAGGATTAGACACTTAACAGTATTTTTAGGTATACCTTGTTTCCCTTTGTATGTGTTTGGAAGATCCCACATTAGTACTGCAAATGCAGTGTGCTTTCAGATCCATTAAATGGAAATTTCCATAAAGTTTGATTTAAAACCCACTACTACTGAAAATTCAAATATTAGGGCTCTTCTTGGTGATGCAGATCAGGAGGGACAATGGGCATAAGCTAAAACAAGAGGGGTTCAGATTAGGTTCCTATGAATTTACACATAGTATGTTCCAGATGTAGCTATCAACCTGCTAACAAACTCCTCAATTTGTCATTTCACTTCCATTTCTAAGTCTTTCTCTACCTAAGATATGCATAATTACAGACCTCATTTGCTTTGCAGTGCTTTGGAGACCTGTGGGTAAAGTAAATCAGATTATACCACTGTATCCAATGAAAGGAAAACACAAGGCAGAAATTCACAGCAATACTTTATATGAAAGTGTCAGAGCACGTCTTTGGTTTTAGGCTTATTTTCCTTGTGTTTCTGCTTCCCATCAGGAAGATTTCTCCTGTTGAATTGCCAGAGCTATGTGATGATTTACAGTTTGTTAAAAAAGCTTTGCTTGAACCTTTGCAAAGCTTACATTACATGGTCTTGTGCCTCTCAAGATACTGACTTGTGTAAACAAACTGAATTTGAAATTAGATACAAGAGACACACATAAATGCTTGTACATATCCACAGAGTTT
Organism: Antrostomus carolinensis; assembly: GCF_000700745.2. Lineage (NCBI taxonomy): Eukaryota > Metazoa > Chordata > Aves > Caprimulgiformes > Caprimulgidae > Antrostomus > Antrostomus carolinensis. The sequence goes on from NW_010338069.1 coordinate 26,528, forward strand.
GTGCTCAAAAAATTGCTGGCTGAGTAAGTGGTATCTCCATGTTTGGGTGGTTTCAAATGTAGAAGATGTCTTAAGCAAATACAATTAATTGTGTTCTTCAATGTATGAATAAGTATATAATGCTATGGCAGGTATTATATATGACTGACTAGGTGGTTTAGTGGTCAATCTCTCTCTTAAAATTGCTTGACTTTTGCCCATTGTAGAGCAGAAGTTTGAAATTACTTGTATTTTCTCAGACTCAAAATCAGATCAATTCTGCCTCAGTGAAATATCCAGACTGGGGCATCAAAAGCCTATGAAATATCATGAGATATGTCCTCGTAATGGCACTAGTAGTAGAAAATTGAAACCAGATGGTATTTCGCTCTTTCTTCTTCTCTTTGCAAAAGGGAGAGGAAAAAAGTAGGTAAGGTGGAGGCTGATTCCAACCCATTGGTGTAGGTAGAGCTCCCAGGGAAGCTCTAGATGGTGAAGGCAATTTGTTTATTTTGTACTAAGGAATCATTAAACTAAAAATGTGAAAGAACAAACTGAAAACTGGAAATACTACCACTAGTACAGTCAATAATTTCTGCTCTAGCTGTGTTTTTAAATGAGTTTTTTTGAGCTGTTATGAGTAGGTCAAAGGAAAACAGATTTCAAATGTTTCCAAGTAAAGAAGATGGAGGGGAGACAAAAAGTAGAAGCTTTAAGGCTCTAGATGGTGAAATGCTGGCATACAATTAGTTAGGGGATCTGTAAGTCTTCATTGCTGATCCTGAAGAGCAGCTAAACAAGAAACCACCAGCACTGGCAGTGAGTATTTCTCATCTGATGGAGAAGGGCAATGGTTTGTAGGAAGCACCTTCGTCTCCTTTATCTCTGTGTATAACTGTGTTGCGTTACACATTCAGACAACCAAATAAGCTTTCCATTTTACCTTCTTAGGGAATTCTGCTAGGTGAAATCTTTCTAGATAGCCATTGGTAGGACTTCTGCCATGAGTTTAAAAACTGATGCAAAACCTACTTATTAATTAGGTCCTTTCATACACATATAGTTACATTAGACTGTGCCTTAAACCAGTATTTCTTTTACAATTGTATATTTAAATTATATGTCAAATAATAACATTTATAGCAAGACATGAAAATGTTGTTGTGGTGGGAGGCACAGCTGAACCACTAATGCACCTTGTGAGTCAAGATAAACCTTGCACTGGACAGTACTCAGTGGGGTGTGGAAACGAGAGGAGCTGCCAGGGCTGTACACTCTGTTCCCTTCTAAATTCTTAACTGTTTGGGACCAAAGTTAATAGAAGAATTCAAGATCTGCAGAAGATGACCCTAAGTGCTATCCATCTTCTAAGCAATAATTGAAATTCAGATCCCTCAGAAGTCCCTGAATTTGGGATCCCTGATCTTCAGAATATTGGCTAAGCCAGGCTAATTACTCTTCTGCATGTCTTCAGTATACTGTTAAATTTTAGATGGTTCGGTAGTCAGTCCTCTCTCATATACTGTCTATGCAAATCAATCCTTTATGCTATGCTTGAAGAACCAGTCTTCAGACTAACATATTTTCCCCTGGCACAATTATATAGTTTTTCTCATCTCCAAAACATATGATTTTGATTTTCCCAGATTAGATGGGTAAGTTTCTTGAAGTTATTTAAACTTGGTACAACAATATGAAGTTTCCACTCATCTCTGCCATCAAAACAGCAATGAAGATGTCAGTTTGGGGAGCAATCAGACGATCTAAATTATTCAGATCTGAAAGTTTTAAGTTAGAATAGTTTATCAAATTCATTTGTGTCTGGATTACAACAGGCTCAACCCATGTCTGTCTAATGAAGCTCCTGCCGAAAATCTCAGCTGGAAATTCAGGGAATCAAGTCTATCCATCTTCTCAAAGTCATGATTATTTCATAAGCAACACTCAGTGTTCAGTCAAGTCTTTAACTCATCATTTGAGTTACCAGAGTTTAACCATACATACATCTTTTAGAGGAACTCATGCTGAACATTACTTGATGAAGCTAAATCCCATTAGCAGAATAAACAGAACAAATATCTGTGTCCTGACACCACAATAAGGTATACTTAAATATTCACAAAGGATACAGGTGCAGATCTCTCATCACATATTGGAGCACATCCAAAGCCTCTAGGAAGAATATTAATAACCCCTTCTCTTGCATTTCTGTTGGAGGAATAGCTCAATTAATTTCAGTCTGCTGTCTTTCCCTTATCTATTATACATTTGAGTGGTTATACTTTGTTTCTGAAAATGCACATGGAAAGATATGCATTAACAAGGTAACAGTACACAGGGGAGCATACAGGCACCCTATACCAAACTTATTGAGCTGACGAAGACCTCTATCCACTTGTATATGTACATACATTATTTGCTCTTCTGCCCTTTCCCTTGGTTGTTTTGTACATTGAGAACTGTGAAATGAAACTGGTTGGAAAGCACAGTACCTCAAGTATAGCCACCCCAGTCAGCTTCATGTGCTGACGGGTGGAAAGAAATGAAAACACAATAAAAAGAAGAATGAAAAGAGTTAAAGAGAGGGGAGGCTTGAAATGGAGAGACTGGATGTTGGTGAGGAACACAAGCAACACAGGAGACCGTAGTTCCACTGAAGAAATGAGAGGCAGGAAGGGAGAAACAGTTAAACCTGTCAAGAAACACAGAGAAATGTCACTTCTTTTTGAACTGTACCCTGAAAAAATTTATTTATTGTAATATATCTGTGGGCTTGTAAAAGAATGGGTTGTCTGTTAGCCTTTTGCCTTTTGATTTCCACTTCTACTGAGTCATGAAAGAGACTTTGATGATTAATGACATAGAATAATAATTTTTGGTATATGCATGTACCCAAACACCTTCTAGAGTTCAGTGAACAGGTCAATTAATAACACCTATCACCCCTTAAAAGTGGGTTAATCATCTATGGGGAATAATACTGTACATATTTCAAACTGTAATTACCTAATATGATGCTCTAACAAGGTTCATTTTCCATCATGCCATCTACCATAAATGTTTCCCATGTGATATATATATAACAAGATTTTTGAAAATCTTATAAACTACCATTATCTCCCAGGATACATATTAAAAAAGATACTAGAATACATGTAAAAAATATCAAAAGAATGTCATTGAAGCTGGCCAGATACATTGAGTTAATAAATGATCGTTTAACTTAAAAAATAATCATAATAGCTGTCAGAAAAGGTTTATTGAGTTTTACAATAGAATTCCCTAGGCAGAAAAATATATTTTCTATTCAGTTTGGAGAAAAAAACAAAAACAAAAACAACAACCCAAACCAACCAAACTTCACGACTTTGTGGTTTTCAGAAATAACACTACAGAACTCCTTCTCTAAAACACGAGACTATTCAGCTGAGGCTACAGAAAAAATTACCACCATCTGTTATCAGTATAGAGCATATAACACAACTAAGGAATTCTGTTTCTAGACAGAAGGAAGGGTACCATGTACTGCAATGACAAAGTCACTATGCTCCCTGGGAATGAATATTCCAAATATTCTAATTATTCTGTTTGAGGTAGCTCTGGTATGATGCTAGGGATTTGCCTTGAGTCATCTAATTCCTGCTCAGAAAACACATTGCTGTAAAACAGTTTGAAATGCTACTGAGATTGCTTGCATAGGGGATTAAGCCTTATTTGTGCTCTATTCTGCCAGTTTCTCAGTCACAGCCCTGAACTGACTATGTGAATTTATGATTTATGATTCATTGCAGCTTGGCTTTATGTTTGTGTTTCTCATCACAACAGAAATTAAGCAGGAATATAAAGCATCACTAATAGATGCTTTAACTAAGATTCCTGAGTTAGGGACAGACCCAAGTCTCTCAATTCATAATCTACAGCTTTTCTAACTAGACCATGCTTTTTTACTAGCAAATGTACTCTCCCATTTTAAAGTGCTTTATGAAAGGCATCATGCTGTGAGTCTTCTTGTAGCACTAACATCTCAAATGTGTTTCTTCATCCCGTGACTGTTGCATGTAAAATGCTAACTAATTCTTGGAACACGAGCCGGAAACTTCTCTTTTCCCTCAGAGGAGAATACTGTAACCTTTAGGCTCCTTCTGGGCCAAGAATTTATTTACTGATGGGTGGAAAATGTCTCTGCTCAGAACAGTTAGCCACTGCCAGGGACGTCTATCTCCAAGAGCAGGCGAGACATGGGCAGAAACAGGAACTGAGTCTGGGACTCCTTTCACTTTGAGAGCCTCTAACTCAAAAACTGCTCTGTTCTCTTCTCCCCGACATGCTTTGAAACAGGAGATCATATTTTGTTCAATTGTTTGAAGAAAAGATCAGAGGCATCTACCTGCAGAAGAACACTCTGAACTGCAGCTTCCCTGTGAGCACAAGTGTCTCCTTCAAATATAGAGAAAATCTTCTGAGAGGGAGAATTTGAGACTTGTTGCCTGCTGAATATGTAGAACCATCACTGGGAAGCTCTTGTCTACTCTTTGCTCAGCTTGTTGGCTGATTTAAATCTCCTTCTAAAGTGTCTTAATTCTCCTTCTTCCTTGTACATTGAGCACTAGGACCATAGTCTGTGACATAAATCCCAGTCTGCAGAAAATTAAACCAGACACGGTAATATTCAAGCTGAGGAGGATGAAAAGAGACAATGGAAGAGAAATTTGACTTTCATCCTTCCTGTGGTGCATGGAGATTGGGGGAGGGTCATATCCTGTGAGTTGCCACTGAGGAAAGGCTACAGAAAAGGTTAGTCCCCTTGAACCTGTGCTATATCCACTAAACCTATGAAAAGGTATTAGGTAGATATTTTAAGACATCTCATATGGTTCTGGACAAATGAGGCAAACGAGCTGAGCTTCAGGTCTCCACTGACAGTAATAGCACCTGTTTTCTACTTCATATGTGACATGGATGTTAGTTACTTAAATGCAAGACACAATATGGACATGGATGCAAACTCAATCAGCTTGCACAAGACAGCAGAGAAACTATTTGGCAGAAAAGGATCTAAACACTACTTATTCATCAATTGATGTAGAGTATTAGAATATAGAATCAGAGTATTAGAATTAGAATTAATTAATTAATGTAAAGCATTAGAAAAGAAGTTTCTCACCTTTCCACCATTACCTACCTCTAGCAAAAATGAGTTGTGATTGAATTAATGACTCATATGATTTTACTAGCTGATGTTAGATACAAGGAAGAAATTTTTTATGATGAGGGTGGTGAGACACTGGTACAGGTTGCCCAGAGAGGTGGTGGTAGATGTCCCATCCCTGGAAACATTCCAGGTCAGGTTGAATGGGTCTCTGAGCAACCTGATCTAGTTGAAGATGTCCCTGCTTATTGCAGAGGTTCAGATTGGATGAGATGACCTTTAAAGGTCCCTTCCAACCCAAACTATTCTATGATTCTATTATTCTATGATTCTATATTAAGAAGGTAGTTAAGATGCTAGTATTACAACAATGAACCATAGTGAATGACATTAAAATTCAAGGAAAATTTTTTTGCAACAATTCAAAATTCAAGTACCAGTACAGGTTGGAGGTTGACCTGCTGGAAAGCAGCCGTGCGGAGAAGGACCTGGGAGTTCTGGTGGACAGCAGGTTAACCATGAGCCAGCAATGGGCCCTTGTGTCCAAGAAGGCCAATGGTCTCCTGGAGTGCACTCAGAAGAGTGTGACCAGCAGGTCAAAGGAAATAATCCTCCCTCTCTACTGTGACCTAGTGAGTACACACATCTGGAGTACTGTATCCAGTTCTGATTTCCTCAGTTCAAGAGAGATAAGAAACTACTGGAGAGAGTCCAGTGGAGGACTACAAAGGTGATGAGGGGACTGGAGAATCTCTCTTTTGAGAAAAGGTTGAGATACCTGGATCTGTTTAGCTAGGAGAAGACTGAGAGGGGATCTTATAAATACTTATCAATACCTAAAGGGCAGGTGTTGAGAGGATGGGGCCAGACTCTTTTCACTGGTGCACAGCAACAGGGGAAGGGGCAATGTGCACAAACTGGAACCCAGGAAGTTCCACCTGAAGATGAAGAAAAACTTTCTTACTTTGAGAGTTACAGAGCTCTGGAACAGGCTTCCCAGAGAGGTTGTGGAATCTCCGTCTCTTGGAGATGTTCAAAACCCACCTGGATGCAGTCCTGTGCAACTTGCCCTAGGTGAACCTGCATTAGCAGGGGGGTTGGATTAGATGATGGCCAGAGGTGCCTTCCAAATTCTGTGATTCTTTGAAAATGCAAAATCTAAATTGTATAATTAATCTATTTTATTAGGCTTCTTGTTTAAGTAGTTTTTTATCATTGAACAAATAATACTTTATCACACAACAATATTACAGTGGAACAACACCTTTGGCGTGTATCCTGTTGGGGATTATTATCTAAGAAATTATTTATGCTCTCAGTTGCTAAAATGGAATACAGTTATTCACGTACTTGAGGAATATTCTTGTGCTGGATCAGGGCCTAAAACCCTTCGGATTGAATGTGAGAGCAAAATGAGAAAGGGTCTGTCATCTCTATGCTAAAGAGTGCACTGGTTTCCATAATAATTGGGCTCTCACTTAGTGGGAGTAGCGATAATTGGTTGCAAAGGGCTAGTGTGGGAATCAAAGTAAGCCATGTCAAAAAGTAGGGCATCTTCATGTGACAGAATCACACTTACATTGAGCGTTTTGGTGTTATCTTTAGTGAATTACGCACCTGCACTACCAGACGGGTAACATGCAGAGGACAGCATTAAGTGCAGAGCAAACACCCACCCTGCAAACAATCCTAAGAGGTAAACAGACTGGATCAAGTAGGCTGAATCCAAGCTGCTGAACAGCTTGCTTTGACATGCAGGGTCCTTCACTGTGAAAAGAAGATTCCTATTGAAATTGTTGACAGCTTTCAAGTATCTCTAGTGCCTCTCCACCCAGGGAGGGGATTTAACCTTTGCATTGCTGGGACACCTCGAGAAGAAAGGCTCTGAAACTAGAAGGAGAGATCAGAACAGAGAATAAGCCACTTATGTCAGTGAAAATGACTGAGTAGAAGAGAGGAAAAAATTTTGCTCTTTGGGGGAAAAAAAACAAAACAAAAAGAACTTGAGCATATGCTCCGAATCTGTGAGCATGCACATACTCCTATCTCTGCACTAGCAAATGGTCTTATTAGCACCCAAGGATGCTGCTGATGCACAGCACCTTTCAAGTCTGGGTCCAGTTTGCAATGTTATGATGTGGCTCAGGCCAAAGTCCATGAGCCATCTGGATGAGCTAATGAAATATGTATCTTTTTTTTTTGTTTTCCTTTGCAGAGATTTAAACTGTTCATTTGTTGTTTGTAGTCCCTTTACTACTCAGTCCAGGGTAGAAAACTGAACCTTTGTAATTACAAATATCTATTGATTTTACTTTACTTCATATTTACCTGTATCCATTCAGTCTTCCTCCAAGGAATAAATTCCCAATGTTTGTCCTGGGGTCTTTTTTCCCTCTTTGATATGAAAATTTTATATTTTTCTATTGGTAGGTGTCATAGGTGAAAAAATGGCTTACATTGTGAATACAGGTGATAAATAACTGAGTGTATATACACACACACACACTCATACGTATATATATACATACACATGCATGTGTGTATAGGCAATGTCCAAAGTCAGCTTTTGAACTCACAAAGTAAAAGACTAGTACTTACTGGCTACACCTGGTACAGGCTAGGTGTAAATTTTTGTAACACCTAGACTAAACAAAAGTGGCACTTCTTGAGTCTTCTAGTATATAAGGAGACATGAGACAGATCCAGTAGTTTGGAGGCTGATGATGTGATGCAATTCTGCACACAGACTGTTTAGACTGGGAAAGCTGGGGACCAGTCACCTGAAATGAAGAGGAGGTGCCAAAAGAAAAACAAAACAAAACAAAACAAAACAAAAAACTGTTTTTGAAAGGAAAAAAAAAACAGCCTCAGAAGAAGGTGAAGATCCTGGTGGGAGGAATGATACAGGAACTGGGGAAGATCCTGGAGATCAGGGAGGTGTGCAGGAATGAATGCTGGGTGATGCCCAGGGACCTAGCCAGGGATACCTGAGATGTACCTGGAGGAACTTCATGGATCAACAAGGGTTTCTGCCTGACCTTGCTGGGCCAGTGGTCACGTCCCTGTGGGGAAGGGTTGTTGAGACCTAGTGATCTCAATACGATCAGAGGAAGGAGTAAGTGAGTACGTGAGAGAATCCATTTGGGACAAATGCATATCTTGCTGGTTCTTACATAAACTCTGGTGTCCAGATCCTTTACAGGCTGTTGCTCACTCCATGTCACCCTTGGCAGGAGGGAGATCATGTCATGATTCATTGGTCTCACAGGAAAACAGGTTATGCCAAAGCAGAGCTTAACAACTGTGGATTTCATGAAAATGACACAGCTGGGAAATAAATGGGTTTCTGGGAAGAATGAAACAATCATATGACAGGAGAAACTTGTGATCTGCTAAATTAGTAGTCATGGAGGTTGGGGCATGTGTAACATAGATGACCTGGTGAAGGGTCTAGAGAATAAGTCCTATGAGGAGCAGCTGAAGGAACTGTGGTTGTTTAGCCTGGAGAAAAGGAGGCTGAGGGGAGACCTTCTCACCCTCTACAACTGCCTGAAAGGAGGTTCTAGACAGGTAGAGGTTGGTCTGTTCTCCCAAGTAGCAAGTAATAGGATGAAACGAAATGGCTCCAAGTTGTGGCAGGGGAGGTTTAGATTGGATATTAGGAAAAATTTATTCACTGAAAGGATTGTCAAGCATTGGATCAGGCTGCCCAGGGAAGTGGATGAGGCACCATCTCTGGAGGTATTTAAAAGACTTGTAAATGTGGTGTTTAGGGACATGGTTTAGTAGTGGACTTGGCAGTGTTGGGTGTACAATTGAACTTAATGATCCTAAAGGTCTTTTCCACCATAAAGGGTTCTCTGAGTCTATGATTCTATTACTAAAAAGGGATCCAGGGCTCCCTTTTTGCTATACTTCCATAACATGGGGTTATAAATAGACAGTGAAGGCACAGAAGAGAGGCAGTGACTCTGGTCAGTCCTCCTCCACACTCTCCAGGCCTAGCCCCATTCTGAATTTACACATCAGTTGACTACAAACAGACTTCAGTTGGTGTGTCATCCAGCTATATTTTATTAACCACAAACTGAGCATTTGATGCTTTCTATAGGTGATGGCGAGAAAGGACAAGCTGACCTTCAGAGGATTTGCCACCTTGTCTGAAAGACAGTGCAAGACAATCAGCTTGAGGTGTGATGCCTGATGAAAGGCAGCTAAAGTAGGTACTAGCTTCATAAATGGCCTCTGATAAACATGGTGAAGTTTGACTTGTAGAAAGGGAACAGCAATATCCTACAAAGTATTACAAGTTGGCAGCCAAGCAGAGGAGTGAAAATTAGACCAGCTCCACAGTCATCACAGCCTTTTGACAACTGGGGAGAAAAAATACTAATGCCTTATACCTATGATTGGGTTATTTATGTGACATCTACCACATGTTTCCACATGTTTGCACAGTATTATTTATCTTTTCCTTGTAATTAGAGATTCCCTTTACTCCTCTGTTCCTCTCTGTTTATTAGGTTTCCAGAGCATACCACTGTAGACATATTTATGTGACTGTTTCAAATTATTTACAGTAACCAATGTTAGAACAGGAATATCATTTTGGAAATATAATACCAGTCAATAGCCGTGAAAGTTCTGCTAATGACCAAAACTTTTTGTACCGTGGGAATAAGTTGCCATTAACAATTTATCACCCGAAAGCCCTGTCTTCATGTTGATGTAAATTAGCATAGGACAAAATTTCAGTGGAATTTTTGTTATTTCAGTTGAAAAATCTGTCCTAATTACCCTGATAGTAAATTTGGATAGAGCACAAACAAGATCCCTGCAAAATAGTAAAGTGGTCTGAAGCTTGTCATGGTGCAGAAAACCAAAGTTCCTGCTTTCCCTCTTTCCAGGGAATTCCCTCTCAATGCAGAAACAGTTTGGATCAACAAGTATGGATTTATTTCTGTGAAACTTTGGCTCTCCAACATGAAAGAAGGAGATTGAACAGGTTTTAATCCAATGTAAAAATACATTTTCTAGAAAGCTTTGAATTTTTATAAGAAGGCTGATACCTCTGTTGGTAGTACGTTGTCCTAATTCTTGCATTGCCTAGACATAGAAAAAACACTAACAATTTTAGCTTTACAAAAGACTTATCAGAAGAAAAAATATTACAGATTTAGGAGTATCCAAAGTTAATGGAGGATTTTATACCAGAACCTGGAATGGCATACGTATCCAGTGCCTTTATTGAGAAGTAGAGTCTGCTTGTAGGAATATCAGCATAAGAAGGAGCAATTGCATAATTTAATTGTTAAAGTATTATCTATGAAACCAACATGACAACAAAAGGTATATTTTTTCTACCTGAATACCATCTCTTTTGTAAATATCAAGGCAATAACATCTTTTTACATAAACTTGCAGTTTCTAGTTGGCAAAATTCACAAGAATGAGAGAAATCTAAATGAATGAAGTCTACAGTCTGTCAGAAGAACAAGTGATCAAAGCTTTTCTTTGTAGACTGGTGGTTTTATTAAAAAATTAAAGAAGTTCCATACAACTGTTTAGCACTAAAATAAATGAGTTGTTTTATCTATTTGTAGATCTATTTTCAGCCTCTCAGTACATCCTATAACAGTTGTAGAAAGGGCATCTTTGTTTTCCAAGTTGAGGACAGCCTCTGCTTTGTGTAGTGGCTTTTGGTTACCTAAAAGATTTTTGCACAAAATTAAAAAAAAACAAAAACACAAACTCTCAAAACAGCAGTCTGAAACATTTGTAGGATTTCAAAGCAGTGGTTTGAGAAGCAGATTTTTACTCCACAAATACAACATGTAAATACTATGGACAGGTTTAACAAAATCTCAAGATTCTGCAGGAAAATTGCATCAAGAGTAAAATCTCCAAGTAAAGCAATAGTGATTTGAAAAAAAATCTTCCTCTTCTTATCAGAAACTCATTTATCCAGAACTGATTCACCCAGTTGATAATAGATATTGAGAACGATAAAGTCAGACTGGAAATTGCAAATGTGTTTTTTCTGTCAATGGGTTAGAGGACTAAATGCATTTAGTAGCCTTTAACTAGGTGAGAAAGACCAAAAAGTTACCTGAGTGTGTTAAGTACATTTAAAGAGTACTACAGTCTTTTAAAAGGTCTGAAATTTGGAGGAGTTTGTTTCTCATGAGAATGTAAAAACTGAAGAAAATTTTGATATTTGTAATACATTAAGGATAACTAAATAAACCATATAACTCTTCAGTAACTCTTGGGTTTGTGAAGTCCCCAATCTCTAATTTAAAATCAGATTTTAGACCAGATCCATAAAAGGAAGAAAACATTTTTTATGCTGTTTCCAATTTGAATTAAAAAAAATATATATAAAAATCTATTTCAATAGATGCATAATATACCCAGAACAAATACAATTTTTAGAGGGAAATACAGGCCCATAGATATACATGCATGCAAAATAAATGCAAATTATTCAAATATAAATCTTCAAAAATGCAAATGAAATTCAAGCAATGTGAAATATTGAATATAGTGTGGAAGCAAATATATCAAAGCAGTGCTTTGTTTTTAGACAGAGCTTCACTTATTTGTAAAGCAAATTCATTGTAGGAAAGTATCAAAAAACTAGAGTGTGTGCACACACACACACACACACACACACCCCATATCTGAAAGTGAAGACTTCAGAAGCAATATGCATGAAGCACTTGAGATGATCAGTAGCACTCCCAGAAGATATTATATCATATCTGTTCTTCGAGACAGCTACATCCAGTGAACAGAACACTCCCTTAACCACTAGTGAGTTTCTTATGACTTTTAGGTTCAGCATTTGCACACAAATCATAATAGGACAAAATTTATTTGATTTTGTAGAGTTTACTCACAGACAAAAACCATGATGATACTGAACACATATGGGGAAAACAGTATATACAAAACATAACTCATACACAAGCATATGGTGTGATGAACATTCAGGTAGAACAAAACTATAACTAAATAGATATGAAGATACATACAGAGAAATGTAAGCTAAAACCAAAGCTAAAGGAAATACAGATGAAACAAGTCAATGAGTCAAATTCCCAAGGAGAACAACATTATATAAAAAAAAAAAAAATGGGAAAGAAAAAAGGATGATTAAGTTTCTGATATTGAAAGATTAAATGTATTTGTAAAACTAGATCTATGGTTGACAGTTGTCATAGATTTGTTTGTGTATGCTGGAAAAACCTGCATACTGGTTCTAGATTATTATTACCTAGACATAGTACTGTGTTGTAGAATACAGCTGAACATGCAATCTCAGATATAAAATCTATATTTCTTACTAGCTGGGGTAATGATAGATGATGGACCACAATTTCACTGCTAAGAATTTAAATGTTTTGCAAGATGGCATGATATTGAACTCTACTTGGAATCTTAGTTACAGTCTAAAGGTATTATGAAAAAATATTTTAAAAGATGTTAAAAGGATGCTTTAAAAGGCTTAGGGATAAAGTTCTGATCCCTATTTGACATCATTAAATTACAAGGCAGGATCCTGGAAACATCTGTAAGCTAAAATATTGTTTAGGACAAAGCTTGGACTTAGGCTTCTCTGTCATGAGATTATTTATGTTAAAAATAATGAAGTTGAACATTCTTGTAAAAATCAAACAGCTGGAGGATCATATGGAAGAAAAGTTTTCAGTCACTTGACTGCAGATTTGTTTTGATGAATAGAGTAGAAAACAATAAATATACGAAAGAAACAGAGAATACCTTCACCAATTTATAAGACGGAGAAGAGAGGAGAGGAGAGGAGAGGAGAGGAGAGGAAAGGAAAGGAAAGGAAAGGAAAGGAAAGGAAAGGAAAGGAAAGGAAAGGAAAGGAAAGGAAAGGAAAGGAAAGGAAAGGAAAGAGTTTCTGAAACATGACATAGAATACATGCTGGAGAAACCAAGGGATAAGAGTGTCAAGGGAAAAGATGATGCAGAGCATTGCAGTGACTAAATTCATGAGATGTTTCTCTAGGAGAGGAAGGCTGGCAGCTCAGAGAATGACTGAAAAATACTGATGCATGCTCATATTACTAATACTTATTTCTTCATTGGAGAATGACAATAAAAGAGGAAAGGGGCCCTTGAAGAGGGTTAGGTTACAATATACCAAACCCATGAACATACCTGCATGAAAGAAACATATGCAGACATAGGGACACATTCATCTCCCTCACAGGCTTTTTGCTGTCACCCTTTGATATAAAGAGCACATGTACCTTTAGTATAATCTATATGGAAAATTCCTTTATACTTTTAATAAATAATAAGTTCTATTGGACTGTTGATTTTATATAAATTTATAAAATTACAGTGAGTGTTTCTGTATTTCTCCATCCATATCCACAAATTTTATTCCCATACATGTAGAGATTATAAATATTTCAGACACTGTGGCTTTGGAATGTTAGGAAATGGAATGAAGTTGATCAAATTCAATAAATATTAATAAACAAAAGAAATACATTTTTTACTAAAAGTGGAAATTTAATGTTGAATTCTACTAGGTCAAGTTACACTTCTAACTGAGCTCCAAGAAAATCACAGCTATAGGCATTACTTGGAGGGATTTTGGGGTGAGGTGGACTGGTTTAATTATTTTTTTAAAAAATTAAAGATTAAGAAAAAAGTTGAGAAGAAAGATAACCATTTAAAATTAGGTTGAATGCTTTTGTTAAGGAAGTATTGCCTGCTATTAATGCAATTATATTAATAGATACCTTATGCTATATACAGAAACAGACTTTTCCTCTTTCCTACATTGCAGTGTCTGTTAATCTACGAGACAAAATTCTTAATCCTCTTGAAAAGTTTTTAAATAATGGATGGAAAGTGAAGTAGCACAACATTTCCCAGTCTACATATTGTCCACAAAATTCTCCAAAGTAATCTTATAATTTCCAGTATGAACGTATCTCCATTTAGATAATTTAATCAATGCAATATCCACCCCCCCCACAAAAAAAAAAAAAAAAAAAAAGAAAGAAATAGAAGTGTTCATCTAAAACCTACTGAAATCTTTGTAATCCTCATACTAATCTCAACATATTTTATATCAGGCCTCTAAAGCTTCAGTACAAATTCTTAGACCTGTAAGTACTGTTTGCATATGCAAATAAATTAAATATTATTAGGATAGCTCAGCTCAGAGAGAAAGAAGGGCATCAGAGCACATTATCAAATCAGTGGCATAGGGGAGGTTAATCACTTGCTTCAATTATTTTCATAATGCAAGAGGAGAGCTGTTAAGAATGGTTTTTTTCCAAACGCAGTACACAGTTAGCTTGCATATTACACCATTAAGTGCTTGTAGATGCAAACAGAAATATTACCTAATTCTTACGGTGCACTTTTCATCAAGATATATCAAAAGTGCTTTAAAAATTATATAACACCATCCGTTCCGCTGCTAGAAATAGAGGCATGGAGAAGTGAAGTGACTCACAACACACAGAAGCCCTGGAAGAAAATCAAGATTTCCTTTTCATCCAATGAGTGTTCAGTCTTGTAGGCTGTATTGCTTCCCTGAGCCAATGTGTGCCATTTCTTAAAAAAATCAGAAGGAAAAAATGAAGGGAAGCCAGTATAAAGAATAACTACAATAAATGAACTGAGCAGACACTGTGGCTGTTTGTGAAGCAGCCGTTAAAAGGCTGTTTCCAAATGTAAGGAGCCAGTTCCCAGTAAAGCACACTGGAAAAACCTCACATTGCAGCAAAGTGCAAGTTTTCCTAAAGCCATCAAAACTTTTCTGAGGAGTGTTAGTGGTTAAGGAGAGTGTCCAGAACATATGTTCAGTCTATATCAGGGCATTACACTAAAGATTATACTTTAAAGAGTCTTAGTCAGACAGTTTAATGGCCACTTTAATCCCTGGGCTTAGTCAGAGGAGAACAGAGGCACATCTGAGAATTCAAAGTTTTAATTAATGTGCCTGATTTAGGAGTTTCCTAGACCCCACCAAACAAAAACACCAGATATAGGGATGTAGCTGGAAGTTAGCTTGAATATGTCTTTGTGTCTTTATTTTTATTCCCTAGAAAAGACTGATGTACAGATAGTGATCTTATCTTCAGAGGCTAATACCAATCCTGAGGAACTCAACCAAAATGCTGTTACCTGGTGCTTCATAGTTGTCAGACTCAGGTTCAAGCTCCATATAAAACTGTGCATACAAGTGATCTCATTATGCATGCAAATACCTCGTTAGTGCTCCAGCTGATTATTTGCCTGTGTAATTCCTGCAGTAAAGAAGAACTTCTTATACCCAAGCATTTTCATACATGCAGTTCTAAAATGCTGAAGCTCATCAAGCAAAAATTTCTTCTCCAAGGACGATAAAACTGAAGAACAGCAGAAGCAGCAGCTGTATGATCATCCAGTGGGGCCAGGGCCACCTGCTCTGAAAGGCCAGAGACCTTGCAATTAAGGCAAAAATCTGCTCAGAGGGCAAGGAAAGTTTCTTCTTGATTCTCAGTAGTTAAAAGTTGGTGCACACCAAGGAGCATGAGAGCTTCGACCCTTCCAGAACTCTGAATATTTTATCTAAGTACATGCCAGACTCTTTGCAATCCTCTGAAATTCTTGGCTTTAATAATAGACTAGGGAATTATTGCCACTGATTTCAGAGCACTGTATGGAAATAAGCTTTCTTAAACATATTTTAGATTCTAAGTCCAGCTTTAGTGGATATCCCCTTAATCTTAAGGTAAAGAGGAAAGGAGAGTGGCTATGCAGGCAAAGACCTGAATTGTCTCTATTTACATTTTTGCAGAATGTTCAAGAATGCAACCTTGACACTAATTCAGGTTTCTACATTTTAATTATCAGTTCATGCCCCTGATTCATGCCCCAAGGATATCTTTTCAATTTAGAAAAGAAGTGGCTAGAGATGTATGTAGGTTGCAGAGGCTGTTTCAGCTCAGTTTTCTAGAGAGTGTTTCATAAAATATTGCAAGGATTAAATTATTTTAATTATTTCTCAGATTGATTTCTACGGAAGTTCAGAGATGAAGGCTACTCTGTATTCATTGTCTTGATAAATGGGGAAATAATAAACAATAAAATAACAAACAATAAAATGCTTCTTCGTTGCAGTTGTTGCATTGTTTATTGCATCTGTTTTTTTCACCTTGCACACAGCAGGTATCAATAATTCATGTCTGAATGAAAGCATTTCTGTAAAAGTTTGCGTACCTCATACAATTAGCAATAGATCACTTTTAAGCATCTTTAGACTTTCCCATCCTATTTCATGATCTTTCTTGGTAGTTATCTTAATTTCAATAAAAAAGATTTATTTTCCAAAAAGCAACAGACCTTAGGCAACTCAAATGGCATAGCTCATGAAGGAGAATGTAATTCAAGTGTAAATACCTATCCAGCATTTGCAAATTGATCTCCTGTATAAACCAAAAGCCAAAGCCAACATTTTCAAGAGCTTTGCAGCATTTTAGGAGATGAATTCCCATTTTTTGGAATTAGACACTTGATGCTATGCAAAGCTCATATTTCACCCCTGGACACCTGGAGAAAAGTTCAAAACCTGGAATTAGACATGTGTAGTGATCATATACACAGATTTACTGGAAAGAAGGCTGCAATATCCAGATCATAAATTAATATGACAGCACCATGCAACCTGATCTTAACCACACAGAGCATTTACACCATGGTCTTGAGTTGCTTATATGGTGCCTGGCAGATTTAGGTCCTTCAATAAAATGACTGCACGCAGGGAAAAGGGAGCAGCCTCCACTTGATGCCAGTGCTTGGACCAGGAACAGTTTGCAGGTGCTTGGCTCAGGCTTGCAGGTGAGCATCTCCCTCTGCTTTGGGTTCAGAGTTCAGACTCATTCTTCAATTCTTCAATTCTTTAGACTGATTCTTAGGCACAGGTGAGGCCGCACCTCAAGTACTGTGTTCAGTTTTGGGCCCCTCACTACAGGAAAGACATTGAGGTGCTGGAGCGTGTCCAAAGAAAGCAATAAAGCTGGTGAAGTGTTTCAAGCACAAGTCTTATGAGGAGTATCTGAAGGAACTGGGGTGGTTTAGCCTGGAGAAAAGGAGGTTGAGGGGAAACCTTCTCACTCTCTCCAACTATAAGAAAGGAGGGTGTAGAGAGGTAGGGGTTGTTGTCCCAAGGACCAAGTAACAAGATGAGAGGAAACAACACCAGGGGAGGTCTAGATTGGATATCAGAAAAAATTTCCTCACTAAAAAGGTTGTCAAGCGTTGGAACAGGCTACCCAGGGAAGTGGTGGAGTCCCCATCCCTGAAGGTATTTAAAAGACTTGTAGATGTGGTGCTTGGGGTCATGGTTTAGTGGTGGATTTGGCAGTCCTATGTTTATGGTTGGACTCAGTGATCTTAAAGGTCTCTTCCAATCTAAATGATTCTATGAGTTGATGATTCAAGAGTGGGTGCTTATATCTCTTCCCAAGACCTCAGAGAAGACAGGGCTTTTCTTTTAAAACAGGACTGCTAGAGAAGGTGGTGCAAACAGCTGTCCCCTATATTACAGAATCACAGAATCACAGAATG
>NW_010338070.1:0-21163 GCF_000700745.2 Antrostomus carolinensis
TTATAAATATAATAAAATTATAATATATAATATTATTTAAGTATAAAGTGTCATTATTATCAATGTACAAATATGTATCTCTTCATGGGTGAAAGAACATATAGGAAGAAGACAGCTAGTAGTCCTTTGTTCTCTAGACCCTTCAGCTTACATATGAATTCTGTACTGATGTGTCTGATGCTAAAGATTATTTTTAATAAGTTCCTCACGACATTTCTAAAAAGACTTTATTTCCTTCTGCGTACTTGGGAAGGGAGAGTTGCTTTCAAGGTAGATAAATTATCATGTTGCAATTCCTCTTAAAATGCATAGGAAAATGCCTTCAAAATATGCAATCTGATCTAATAGGGTGCAGCTGGTTCACAATCTCCCAATATGGTCCAGTGAAGCTTCCCATCAATACATGGAAAGCCATATTAAGTGAGATAAAAGTTAAATAAAAGAAGATTTGTTATAACTATAATGGTTAAAAATGCAGATTCCATTCTTTCTACTTATGTCACTCGGACAAGAAAGTTAGATTGAATGACATCTTAACATACTGTTTATTCTCTACATGTCAGTGTCAGCCAGGATGGTATATCTATTCAAAACAATACTCAAAAGATTTCTGTTTGTTCAAAAGTTATTTTCAAGCACTGGTAAGTGTTCTGTATTTTATTTGAAATGGTCTGTGCTTGTCAAACCACATTCTTGCTTGTTCCATAGAAATGCTTATCCTATCCCCATCACTACAGTATCTCAATGCATTCTGGTACTGTATTAAAAAAATCCACCAAAACCAAACCAAAACCAAAACAAAAAACCCCAAACAAACACAACAAAACACACACACACAAAACCCACTAAACCAACCATATTCTGTGGTTTATTCACTCACCACAGAAGGAAAAACATGCCTGCAACACAGGACAGCAGTTGGGCGTGGAAGGAGACTGTGCAACATCTTTCAAAGTGCATTTGGAAATGAAGTAAGCAAGGCTTGAGAACACTGCTCTGCCTATGGACTAAAAGGTGATACCATGGCCCTTAGTTTGGGTAGGTGCTCACTACAAAATCATGGGCTCTATTACCAGACAGAATAAACTCCTGAAAAGATCACCTTTAACCTGCAGGTAGAAGGCCTCATTACCTTTGAAGATTAGGGTTACTGACCCTGGTCTGCCTTCTAGATTCACAGTAATCTTTTGCATCTCTAAGCCCCACAGAGCCCAAACCTTCAATGTGATTAGTACTTAGTAGAGAAAAATACAGAGAAGGCAGATTAGCTGTCATGGGTTAGCAGTAGCCCACACCAGTGAAAAAAATGCACTGGAGTATTCAGTGCCAACTGGACCATTTGATGTACATCACCACACTGTGCCAGTATCTAGGAACAACAGAAGTTTCTCAGCAATGGAAGTTATACACAACAAAGCACCTCTGAACATAACAGTACTGTTTCAAGGGCACACTGCATTGTGCCGCTGAAGATAGCTAGGCTAGAGAATATCTGCACAGTCTAAAAAGCAATTGGTGAAAAAAACCCCAACCCTATCCAAAACCAAGCAGTGTTGCCCTAGAATCCAGTTCCAAATCCTGCCCTGTCCTCCCCTGACACTTGAGTTGGATGAGCTAGTACTTGACTGCACCAAAGGAGGAAATTGGTTATTATATTACCCATTATACTTCTGTAGCTATGTATGAAAATAGGGATGCAATCTATAGATATGAAAAATTGCATAATGACAGCCTACAAACATATTATGTCACTAGGGGAAAAAAAAAACAAAACCAATGACAAGAAGGTTGTAAACAAACTAAATCAATCCGTTGCATGGATAATAAGAACCATCCTCAAAGTCACCCTTCCTAGGGTAAAACAAATTGTTCATCATTTGTAAATGGATCTAAAACATGTACGCTGGAGGCAGGCAAAAGAAGGAGAGGAATACATGAAACATCACAAAATGAGCATATCTTGCCTCTGTTATCCCACCCAAACAAGCCACTGCACTGAGTAACAGTGAACAACCTGCATGAATCATATGGAGCCTAGTTTACATTTAGTGTTTCCATATGCGTTGGATGTATATGCATTGCTCATTAGATATTTTTAGAGAAACCTTGAGACGTTCATCAGGACACAAGATCACTTCTCATAGAATGTCATGGAAACGCAGGGATGTAGCAAACACTTCCAGAATAGCCAACAATGCTGCACACACTGTCCATCAGTGCTACGTCTGTTCCAGCTACCTATGTGGGAGATAGCGAGGCGGACTCTCGGGAGGTAAGAAAACAGACTGGGAAGAATGCAGAGTAGGGCTGATTGACAGGGAGCAGACACTGTAATTAGCTGGAACTACTGGTCATCCTTGCTACTTGTTGATTTTTTATCATCATCAAGGACTATTTTGAGACAGTGGCTAGGTAAGGGCACCACAGAATTAAGCAGGCTGCCTGCAGGGGCAAAAACAAGAGTGGCAGAAATTATAAAGGCTAGAAAAAACCCAGTTGTGTAAGAATAAGAGAAAGGCAGAGATAACATGAATAGAAAAAAAGACAAAATAAATTTACCCACCACCCTCAAAATTCCAAACCCTTAAATGCACTGAAGGGAAAAGGTTATGCTAAAGAACTAAAATTTATTTAAAATGCAGAGGGAGTAGCTACCAGAAGAACACAAGCTACAGAAACAACTTGGAGATTGCACTGCAAGAGGCAAGTCAGCTGAGGTGCATTGATACAAAAATGTAATTTTCAGCATTTTCAGTGACTTTCATAAGCAATTCTCATTTTTTAGGCAAAATCCCTCAAAACTTGTGAAAAATCTCAAGCAAATCTCAGACTGAGAGCAAGGGGGCATATGTATGTGCTTCACAACACAATCACATTTATAACATCCTTCACCTTAAGGATAGATGATCACAGTCTTTGATATATACCATAAAAACTTAAATGGCCAAGCCAGAGCAATCTGATCTTGAATTCATTGTAATTATCTAGGGAGCAGGCAAAGATTACATTACCAATGTCTTCACCTTTCCTGAATATGGTAGCTGCACTGTAGTTACTAAACTGCTCTTTTTGTGCAAGTCACTGGGCAAAGAATGAGAGGATGCACAGATGAGCAAAGGAAAAATTGGAGGACTTCCAGGATAGTTTAAGACAAACAGCTGTAAAGGAACAGAAAGACAATGAAAGTTTCACTCTCAGCTTCATTTATGTACACAGTTCATAGCAGAAGTGACTGCTATGAACACTGAGTTAAAGCAACACAGGCTAATGCAGTAATCTGCTTAGAAGCTATCTTCTTTAGGATACAATGAGAGGCTTTAAATGACCAGTGCAACAAGTAATTAATGGACTGAGATCCTAATACTAAAAATAATTAAGTAATACAAGACTTGGCTGTAGAAAAACTCCAAAATCAACTTATGAATCCTACAAAATTCTCTTGGAGCACCCACAATAGCTGGGAATGTAGAGACAAGGAGAGTCCATCAGCCTTTAATGTTTCTTTGTCCAGAAGATAGTTAGGCAGGCCAGTGCACTGGCCTCATCATACAGGAGTTCTGGCTCAAACAAAGGGTTTAGGGAGGACATATCACAGATATCACGTCTATAGGCAACATATTACAAAGTACTTTTTACCTTCACACGGACACTACAACACTAAGTATGCCCATCAGTTTGGATCATATGTAAATAATGCATCCAGGAACAAAGACAGCCAGGACTCAGCACACAGTGCTTATTTGCTGTTTTTTATAAGATAAACGCAACAAATTTCTCTTAATATAGTGCTTTATTGGCCAGCCTGTACGATTTACCAGGATTACAGAATCCAGACATTAGCAAAATCCTGACAGCAAAATATATTAATATCATTCTTAGAAGTATGTTTTTTATCTTTAAGGATCAGGAAAACAGATGGTCCTGCTATATCAGTAAATAGTGCAAAGATGCTGGACATGAGCTGAGGGAGAATATTTTTACCTAAAATGATCAATAGGAACCTATTTCAGAGCAGCTCTCAATTAATTTGGAAGGAGATTTTCTGGAGACCTTTTCCAAGCAAATAAGGTTCTCCTTTCCCAGATCAGAAAGGCAAGATTGGAAGATTCATTCATTTTTGCCTTTATTTAAATAATTGAGAGTCTGTTAACTAAAGTGGTTGTGGCAGTCTCCTGCCAGGGCTGAAAGACAGGGCGATAAGCCTAACATAGTTAATTACAGCAGCAACAATCCTAAATCCTCTCAGAGTCTGTTTCATAGAAATATCACTTTTCTGTGGAATAATTACCTCTTACATGTTCAATCCTATTCCTGACATGCGTATTTTAATGCTCTAACATTTTAATGCCATCTGCCACCACGTAGCCCAGCCTGCCATGCTGTCAGACCTCAATCCACGCACCATCTTCCTACTCCCCATCATTTCACTCTTCCCCTGAATACAGTGCAATTGCTTCTCCAATGCCCAGTGTACAGGCAGACCCAGCTGATCAACATGTGGCTCCGAGGTTGGTGTCATCATCAGAACTTTGGGTTTTTTGATCATGGGATGATTTATTCATTGCCGGGTCTACTGACATCAGATGGGATGAATCTTTCTCAGAAGGGGAAAAGAATTTTTGCCCAAGAGCTTTTAGGTCTGGTGGATAGAGCTTTAAACTAACTTGGATAAGGGAAAAGGACCATGACATACTACTCTGTGACAAGCAACAGGATGGCTTGTCTAAGTTTGAGGAGCTGCATGCTGGTGGGATTCCTCAGCTCTCCAAGGAGATAGGCACAATGAGCCGCACCTGACGTGCTTTTACACAAATGCACACAGCATGAGAAACAAGCAAGAGGAGCTAGAAGCCCTAGCCCAGTCCAGAGATAGGGCAGAACTGAAACCTGGTGGGATGAGTCCTGTCAATGGTGTGCCATGATGGATTGATACAGGCTCTTCAGGAAGCTCTTGTGTATGCAGTTGTGGTGGTTTCATTTGGCTAGCACTTGGCTAGCAAACACAGCCATTCACTCACTCCCCCTGCCCAGGAGACAGTGGAGAGAATTGGGGGTAAGAGTAAGGAGAGTCATAGGTTGGGATAAGAACAACTTAATAATTGAAATAAAATAATAATTATAATAATAATAGGAATAAAATATGCAAATGAGTGATACCCAGTGCAACTGCTCATCACCTGCTGACCAAGCCAGCCCGTTCCAGATAATTATCCCAGAGGAACAACAATTCCAAACCGAAACTGCAATCCCAGAAGAGCGAGAGCCCAAGAGACCCTCATTAATCTACAGAACATGGCACTATATGATATAGAATATCCCACTGGCATATCCAAATGCCATTTTAGCTTATTAATTTAAATATTCCTCACTCCCCCTAGATCTTGCACTTGTAGACTAACAAAACACAAAGTCCTTCACTTCCAATGACAAAAATGAAAACACTGGTATGTTATCAGTGCTTCTCTCATAAAAAATCCCACGCTGAAACCAAAATACAGCACTATTCTAGCTCCTAAAAAGAAACCCAGCTCCGTCTCAGCTAAAAACCAGGACAGCAATAGAAATAATGAACAGTCCCGTTTCCTCCTCCTCCTCCTCAACCCATGGCAGTGGAGGGAAAAAAACCTCCTCTAGTGTCATCTTCTACAAAGATGAAAGACTAGAAATAATAATTAAACATGAAGTTATTGAAAATACAGGAGCATTTTCCCACACAACTATATTGCCAGTACTACATATAAGACAACAAGTAAAACTGTGCTACTGTCCTCTGCTTCTTCTCCCTTACTGCTCTCCCATTTTCTGAGTCTAGTGATTGACAACATGCATTATCTGTTCCTCTCAGGGCTGGAACATCACTGATGCTGCCACGTCAGTGCCCCGCTCCTTGCAGGCTGCCACTAGTAACTTTTCTGACCTGAGATTCTGACTTCTCACAAAGTCGGCAGAACTGTGCACCGCACCACTGGTTGACAGGTGTTCATATATAAATATTTCATTGATACTTTTTTGTTTAGTAGCAACAACTCAGAAAAGCACAGATGGAATGATATTAAACCCAGAATAAATTTATATAGACAGATTGAAAACTGTTTTATTACATATAAAAGAATGCAAATAAATCAGCTCTTTTTAGAGCTTCCCTTCATTTCTTAGTAATAAAAACAATTAGATATCTTTCAACAAAAAAAAAATCACACTGCTCTGGAAATTACAACCAAGATAAACCAAGAAACAGAGGAAACCATGTTCATCATCCAATGTATATCTAAACAGAGTCATTTGGGAGCTTTCATCATTAACATAATTTCCTAAGGGCTAGTACTAGATTACACAGAAAAAGAACCCCATACCCCTTTAATGTTGATCATAAATTAAAAACAAATCAAAAGGTAGGAAAAATAGACATGGCCAACAAAGGCTATTGGCTTAAAACACTTCTGTATCTTGTTTTAGGACTACGAAAGTACCTCTCTGTGTACTTCACAGTACATTTTATGCAAAAGACAACAGTAATAATGGAGAGCAGCCTTATGGGAAAAGGTCTCAATCCTGCTCTGGGGACTCAGCACGCTCGGGCTGCTCTCTGAAACACCTCTGCACTAATGCAGTCAGTGTGGGGAACAAACAAACTAGAACTCTGTGCAGTTACATGACCAGAGTGCTGTGATGGATGGACACAGGCTCCTCTGGAAGGAAAGGATGGGAAGGACAGGAGGGCCACTTGCCCACTGTGTTAGAGCAGCTGGAGTGCATGGAGCTCTGCCTAGGGATGGGTGCCACTGTACTGGGTATCTGCTATAGACCTCACAGGGGACTTGAACCACACCAATATCTGCTAGAAGGGTAACACAGCAGCCCTCAAATAATCTAGCAGACTTCTGGAGTGCACTGATCACAACTTCCAAACACAGATGATCAAGGAACCAACAAGGAAAGGTGGACAAACCTTGTTTGTCTCCACTAGAAAAACAACAAAGAACTGGCCAGGGATGGGAAAATCAGAGGCAGCCATGGCTGTAGTAACCATGAGATGATGGGCTTCAGGATCCTGAGAGGAGGAAGCATGGCAGAAAGCAGGACCACAGCCTTGGATTTCAGGAGAGCAGACACCTTCCCCTTCAAAGATCTGCATAAAATAACCCCATGGGATACAGCTCTAGAGAGAAGAGGGGTCCAGGAAAGCTGGTTGATATTCAGAGATCAACTCCTTTAAGCTCAAGAAAGGTCCATCCTGACAAATAAGAAATTAGGCATAGGCAGAAAGAGGCCTGCACTGATGAGCAAGGAGCTCCTAACTGAACTCAGACATCAAAAGGAAGCATATAAGAGGTAGGAGTACTAATTTCACTGTTAATCTTCTGAGGCTTTATGAGTCAGAACTATGGGACATTTTGGTTACTGATTTATTTTTAAATGATCCTTCTGACAAAACTAGGACCTACTGCATGCACCTCTGGGCAGACTTTTGTATCAGCAGCTCTTGGGAGCAGCATCAGGACCTAAAGTCACATGGTTCTTCAGAGAGAAACAAAAATCTTTATTTCTATAAAACCTATAGAAACAGAACAAAAAGTCTGTTGATCTCAATACAAGCATGAGGATCTTTTTGAAGAAAATTGTATGTATTTTCAATGTCTGAAGCTGTATGTTATGAGGACAGAAACAGTAAAGCACAAAATGGCATTAATAATTTTGTTGTTTAATAATGAGGACAAAATAATCTTTTCACTCCTGTGAAAAATGGCCTAATGTTTACTCATACATATGCAGTTATTAACATGTTACTACACTTTTTAAAAAGTTATTTTCTTACTATAGGCTGCCATAAAATGTAAAGTCATCAGTTCTGTGGACTGATGATATAAATATTTAATATCTACAAAATAAGTCATAACAATATGTTTCCTACGCACTGCCCTCAAGAGATTTACATATGATACATGAGAGGAGCCGGGATGCCGTGCCTGCTCTGCACAGGTTCTGGAGGGTCTATGCTACTCCAACGAAATGATGATCACCCAGTCAAGACATATGCTGCCTCTGAGACACTGATCGTAATCAGCACAAAGATATATCGGCTTTCTGTGATTAAATGATTTGTCATTCTGATCCTGAAAATGACTCGTGCATCTACAGCTCTAGCAAATGCATGTAAATCCAACACATTTGCTTCCACAGCTGAAACATCTTAATGAAAGCAGTCATTATTTTTCTAATTTACTTCTGAACTCTTCGGAGACACAAACAGCTGAAGCGAGACACTTCTGCCTGAATATTGCTTTCTGAGTCTTTTGTTATAAGCCATGCTCAAGGTGAAAGAAATTTGAGGAAAATAATGTCAGGCTTTCCCCGTTGATTTGGTCTGTGCACTTGACAGCACTTCATAAAAACTCGTGTCACTGCTCCTTGTTCAAGGTGGATCAAATTTTTACCTTTCCTCGGTTCAACAGAAGAGGAAAAAACCCCTTTAAAACAGCAATGTGAGGCACAAAAACAATTTGGAGAGGAACTAAGGACACATGTGGTACTAGACACTTTTTGAAAGTGCTTGCTTTTGAGCACTATGCATCTGACCTGCACGGTGCTCACCCTCTCTAAGCACTAAAAAGCACTGAAGGTTAACGTCCTGTAACACAGGTACTTGCCCCCTAGCACTGAAATATCTTTCAAGTTGGTAATATTAAGCAAATAAGACCATGTCTGCTTTAAGCAATCCATGTATCACTGTACCACAGCTGCACTTTCGCTGGCACACGCCTTAAGTTGTCTTCACAGATTTTGCCCAGAAATTCAATCACAGACAATTCAATCACAACTTCTAACTTAGTTATAGCTATGCTAACATCACCACTGTTTTATTTCCGAGAATCAAAAACTAGGAGAAAGAGCTTGATATCACATCTACAGGAGAGTACAAATAACAGAAGATCAGCCTGCAAGAGCAATTTCTGCCTGGTGCATTCAACTCTTTGTCCCTATTAAGGCTATTTTTTATACAGAATTTAAATACTGATGGCTTCTATACAACTTCTTTACTTGAAGTCAGGGCTTAATTCCTAGCTGCTATAACAACTCCTGTAGGCAACTGGAAGCCTGCGTAAGACAGAATGCCCTGCAGTACCACAAACCTAAGCCTGAGACAAAACTGTGAATAAGAAATTGCAAAATTACTCATTATAACCTTTGCGCCTTAACCACTGCTCTTAAGTCATGCAAAGCTCTGATCAGATAGTTCAAGACTTCAACAAATATTCAGTTGTGGAATCAGGAATCAGAGAAGACAGGGAAAATCTTGCAAAGCTGGGTATTTCAAAGAACTACAACTGTTGCCCATAAAGGTAAAGACAAAATTTCCAGGAAGCTCTGGCAACTGAAATTCTTAAAACCAGACTGAATGAAACAAAACCAGTACTGTAATAAACAACAGAGTAATGTTCCAGACCACTGGAGGATGACTAAGAAGTTATTCTCCAACTCCAAATTAGGGAAGTCAAGGGACAATAAAAGCATCCGGGTGATAGATGTCTTATTGTATCTAATCAATGAAACTAAGTTCATCCGGTAAATGGTTTTATATCACTGCAATCAATTGTTCATTTGACAAAAATTAAAGACCAATAACCTCTTCTGCTGAGTTTAAGCTTAATTACTGTCATACCAACATACAGAGAATCATCTTGAAATTGTAGTCCAGAATTAAAACACGAATCTGAAGCATTGTCATCAAGTTTTAATAGAGTCAGGCATTTCTGAAAATTGTCTCAGATTATATA
This sequence comes from Antrostomus carolinensis, assembly GCF_000700745.2. Classification (NCBI taxonomy): domain Eukaryota; kingdom Metazoa; phylum Chordata; class Aves; order Caprimulgiformes; family Caprimulgidae; genus Antrostomus; species Antrostomus carolinensis. The sequence goes on from NW_010338070.1 coordinate 9,777, forward strand.
AAATGTGTATTTTGTATTTGCAACTGTCATTTTGTGAGGTATTACTTAGAAAGATAAATTATACCTAATACTGGTTTTCTTTCTTCTGGTACTTCTAACACTAAAGCTTTATGATTTCTAAATTTAAAACATCGTTTCCTTCTGTATTCCTCTTTGCCAGTTCTGCAGTTTCAGGGTTGATCAGCTCTGTGAAACCTGCCTGTATTTTGGCAATAGGCTGTATGATCCAAAAAGTAAGCAATACTCTCCCATTTAAAAACTGTTCAGTGACTGCAAGTGCCACGAGAGTGCGGCTCCTATTCTGAGAGTTCAAAAAGAACAAAGTGCTGCAGGTAGCCCCCTCCTCAGAGGACATTTCACCTGCACAGTGGCAATTCCAATCTAAACCCATCGAGTACAAAAGCCAGTGCATGCTACAAACCATCGCACGTGAAGACACCACTCTGGATTTGAGAAGTTCATGAACCATGAACTGCTGAAGTCAGTTTACCAACAAGGCTTGACCCAGCTGTATACACCTCCTTGCTAGGTGCTGACTGCAAGCAGAGACAGAGTGCTTGCCCAGGGTGAGCTCTGCTCTGACCCCGCACAGTTACCCTTAGACTTGTAGCTAAATTTTGATCTAACCTACCAGGTTCCCCAAAGGAAGGTCTCCCAAAACCTGAGGAACTAAATGAGACTTCAGGTGACTTGTGTTTCTTCAAAGTCAAGGCACTGTCTCCAGTTTAAGAACCTTCACCCCTCAAAAAGTACAAAAACTTTGTTTAATGATGCTTTGATCTCCTGCAAGCTAGCACTCATGTAACTGAAATATCAATAAAAAACTCCAATGATTGCTTACCTGTTTTCCTCATCCAGCATTTCACAATGAAAAAAAGCCATTGCAAATTTGAAGATCCTGTTCTTCAGAAACACAGAAATTTATTTTGTCCAGTCATGGCTTGCTACTAGCATTACACACAGTTATGTGGTACCACTTACTTTATTCTTGCAGTGCTACCCCAAATAAGGAGTATGAATGCAAACTCTCTCTTTACGCTGATCATACAAACATGGGTCTGTTGGTTGTGACTAGGTAACCAACAACTTAAAATACAGTTTTTATGGATTATTTTGTTGGTTCAGTTCAAATCACAGTGAGGGAAAGAATCATAAATATCATCAAAAACATTTCCACAGAGAAGAGAGAAAGAGGGTAAAGTAGGTTTCCATGGTTACTTCTTAACTCATCTCCATTTTGCTGTTTACATAGTTTTAAAACTACAAGACACTATAAACAAGAAGAAATGAAATATTTATTAAGATCTGCATTACAGAAAGCTCCCAGCATATGTCATGTCTGTTTCAACAGCTGACTGTCCGATGAAGCTGTAAAAAGACACACTGGCACCTACCAGTTGCTGGTGCTATCAAGTACATTACACAGGACAAACCCTTATTGAACATGCACAGAGGAAGCCCTTGACTCAAGCTTATTTACTAATATTTCATCTGTAATTTATTTTCAGTAGAAGGTGAACCTTTGCCTTGAGACCAATGATAAAATTGGAGATCTCACTTATAAGTAAAAGCTCTTGCTTGGCTGTCAGCTAAAACTAACTGACCACCAAAGGTTGCTCTGAAGCTCTATCCATCTCAACAGCTGCAGTTTTAATCATTAACTTCTAATGTAAAAAGTTCCTCTTATCTTGACTCATCACCCTAAATGAAAGGTTAATTCTGTATAACAGCACTTTTCAGCAAAAATGTCATCTAAATCAGGTCATTTTTGTTTTGATTTCCTGGAAACTTTTATTTTAGCTAGGCTTCTTACTGTTTGGATGAGGAATGACAAGTGACTTCTCCCATCAGTACCGGGAAGACTTCAGACTCACACTGGAAAGTAGAGTTCTATATGGAGTCCTGAGTGCAGGGCCTGGAGGTATTCTGGAGTCCTTGGTATTTGGATATCAACTTTATTCTGTTGGGAGGGGACACATAGCCTTAGGCTCTGTATGTATAGTCATCATGCAGCAATGAAGCATGGAATAAACCCAACATAGCTAACTCTGATACTGACAGCAATCCTGCAGTACTGATTTCAGTACAAGGAGATACACAGAATCAGAATAATTTAGGTTGGAAAAAACCTTTAAGATCATAGAGTCCAACTGTTAACCTAATACTACAAAGTCCAGCACTAAACCTTGTCCCTAAGTGCCACATCTACACATCTTTTAAATATCTCCAAGGATGGTGACCCAACTAGAACAGTATGGTCTATTTAAGTAGCGCACAGAGACCAAGACAGGCTTTTTTGGTTTGGGTTTTTTTGTTGTTGTTGTTGTTGTTGGTTTTGTTTTTTAAGAAGCAACATTTTTCCTGCTTTGTCCTGGCCAAAAAATGTCCTGAAAACTGTTGTGCAGCTGGAGCACAATCAGCCTGTGTATCATCTTACAGGCAAACTTCTGTATTTCACTGTTGCTGTGTGTTTGCAAAAATTTCTATCAGTGAACACATTTATTATTCTTTTAGACAACCTGTGAATCCTGCAGAGGTCAGCTAATCTCTCCTCCATGGCAGGATCAACTCTACTTAGGTACACTTGAAAAAGATTTGCTCCTGAGTTGCTGCTACACTTTGAGGGCATTCAAATGCGGAAATATATCTAAGCAACTCATGGACTGTTTGAGCTCCCCTTTTCCATCCACCCAGAAAAGATATTTTATATATATATTTTACTTTGGCAGAACTCAGAAAAATGCTATAGAAATTTACATTCTAATGTTAGCTCCCTATCACTGATCAAAAAATTAAGGTCTGTACTTAAAACTACTCTGCCTCACTAGCAAGTTGTAAATGTCTAATACTTAATATTTCCAGAGAAACAGTCTAATCCAGATTTGAAAAGCAATTCATTGTACCAAAATGCTAGATACATTTTGAAATAATCTCTAAATCTACCAGAACTGTCTCTGAAAAGCACTAGCACATAGAATGGCGTTATCCTGCTAGCTAGAGATGATGTTCATTATATAATATCAGTATTCACAAAAACCAGTAGAGCAGTACTTATACATCCCGATTCTCTTTACATCAGTCAAGGTGGAATTCCATTTTATTTAAGGCTTTTGAAGTTTGGGGTAACATCACATTTTGCTGTTCACATAGAGCAGAACAGCAGTGGCTGGCTGGAACGTGGAGTTACTTTCCAAGTGTCCAGCTCTGTTGCTTGCAAGAAAATGCCAAATCTCCTCCAGGAGAAAGCAAACAAGAACTGTGTGACGGCTGATAAGAAGTATTATCCTTTGGCTGCCATGACCTTAGCTCGTTCTTCAGCACTGCATGGAGGTACTGCAATTACATTTTTGGAATATACTAGGAAGCCTACAGCACGTTACTTAATCTCTTATTTCAGACAGTAAGATAAATCAAAGTTGCAGGTTTCAACCCCTCATTCTTTCAAAAACATGAGTTCTACCCAATTATTTATTTGTGACCTTTTAAGATGGAAGTCTGCATGAGATTTTGATTCACATGGACTATTTTCTTCAAGAGCTAGGGAAGGAGTGTTTCTCCTTAAACTGCGTATCATAAACAACATATACTTGTGAAGATATTAACTGACATAATTTATACATGCTTTATTGATTTTTCCTTAGCTGCTTAAAAGATCATTTTTTACTACAGTTCATCCAAGTAAATGCAATTAAAAGTACACACAGATTGCAAAAAACCACAGCATTTTTTTTTTTAACCTAAATTTATATCTGTGATAGAACAATTCCAAATCCAATAGTTACTTCCTGTCCTGTTTTATCATCTGTTTTGGGGTTACGTAAAGAGCTTACACTAAATATCAAGGTTGAGCTCTTATATAGCATTCTTAATCCATAGATCTCAAAGTATTTTACAAAGGATGATCATTATCCTGCTTCAGCTATGAAAAGAAAAAACATGGAGATCTTCAGGGTGAAATTCAGATCTCGCTGAATTCCCACAGTCTGAAGTGAAGTTAGGATTGCACTTTACACCGCAGTACCACCAGTCAGCCAAAACAGCATCCATATCCTCAGACGAATCCCAGAGCTTTCCATAACACCAGTGGCCTGTGATTTGTACTCGGCAACTCCACACATCACTTAGAAATGAATCCAGAGAGAATATGGCTTTCAATATGGTAGCTTATTCAGCCTGACTTTCACTAAAATGCCTCCTGTCCCAAACAGGCAGTACTTTTTAACAGTGTACCTTCTCCTGAGTATCCTGCTTTCAGCTCTAAATACACCAACACTGGCATCAATGCTGTAAATAACTGCAGTCAAGTCCTCTACCCAGGCTTTACAACCAAAATCAATACTGCTGCAGACAGATACACAGATATCAAGGTCTAATAATGCCATTCCGGTGTCTCAAAGTATTTTCACCTCCACACTGAAACCCGCAAAGCACTTGATCTATGGGTAACTAGAAAAGAGTTATCAAGCCTCCTGCCTGCATCCTTTCCTCCCCTCTTTTAGATTTGTTTCTCATGCCCACTCTTTGCACCTTGCTCTAAGGTACCTGTTTAAACTCACAGACCTCCTTAACCCTATAAACACCCCAGGATTACCCAAAGAACCTAGAACCAAGTCTATGTATTTGAGCTTACACAGTCAGGGACAAGGACTGAAAGCAGACTGTGTACTAACCACCACACTGGTTACTGGGGTATTGATCTGATTGCAAATGATGCATGCTGCTGCAGTGCCATCAAATAAGCAGTAATGCTTCAATATCTCCTCAGCAACACACCTGATAATGTAGTATCCAGGTCCAACGATCTGAGAAAACTTTTGTAACTTATGACTTCAGATTAAAATTAAATTGATGAGCACAAACGGCCTCAAAAATACTTTGGACCCAGGCAAAGTCAAGCAAGCTGATGCTGAGGGGAAAGATAAGTCAAAGAGCAGTGATCTTCAGCAGAGGATTCAGACACCTCAGTCCCCAGAACACTCCGCACAGTAAGGTAGCCAAGAGCAATGCACACAAGCTTTCCTGCCCACAGGGATGGAGGGAATCATTCTGTATTCCACTGTGTTAACCCAGAGACGTTGTTCTGAGCAGCTGCTCCCAGAATTTCGTACATTATAGGAGCTACCTGCTGACTGAACGGGTACACTCAGGATGAGGGGGCACAAAGCAGAGGAGGTCACATGACAGACTGCATCTTCTGGGATGCACATGTCCTAGAATGGGACCTCTTTCAAAAAATCTGAAGGCAGCCTTACGGACAGCCTGCAACACTTGCCATGCAGAGGAAGACGTTCTAGAGAACGCAGGGCTTAAAGACACAAAGTTCCATCCATTCCTAAGCTCAGCCAGGTGCAAGTGACCAGCTCCAAACTGGAAGAGGGCAGGTTTAGATGAGATAGCGACTGGGAACCCCGTGGCCCAGGGGGCACCCCCGCTGTCAGCGCTTCCGCGGGTACCCTGCCAGCTGCCGGCCAGAAAACAGCCACTGCCACTGATGGGCGCAGGGCCCCCGCCTGGGGCTGGGAAAACGGGGCGGGAGGTTCCCGACACGCTCCTTCGCACGGGGGAGGAGGAGGAGGAATGGCACCCTCCTCCCCTCGGAGCAGCCACCCCGCTGCAAAGGTGCAGCCTGAATCCTGCCCCGGCTAAGGTGACATTTAGGGCGGCTGTACAGCACAGACACCGGAACAGGTTGCCCAAGGAAATTGTGCATGACCCCTCCGTGCAAGTGTTCAGGGCCAGGTTGGATGAGGCTTTGAGCAACCTGGTCTAGTGGAAGGTGTTCATTTACCAGAAGCTGGGAGTAGAAAACAATGCTCTTCTCAACCTATTTTTTCCCCACATTTTTTCCCAGCACTGGTCTACATCTTAACAATTCCGATACACTATCCATCAAGCAAAAATAGCGTGCGGCTTTCCAAAACACATCTAAAAACATAAAACATGAAATAACTTTGAGACTGGAGTTTATACCAACCGCATCCTACTATTTGGAAGTTGTAATCATGTCTCTTAGGATGCCAAAAGTACAAATATGGACCACAACAATTTCGGGGGGGGAGACAACATTAAAAGTGAGAAAGACAAAAGAATTACTCAAAAAGAAAAAAAAAGTTAAGCAGAAATTTATAAATTTATACTCTAGGTCATATAAGATCTTTACAAATATGCTTCGCTTTAACTACAAGTGTTTTTTTGGAACTGGAAGCACTGCATAAATAATATTTTTGTAATATAGATAACATTTCTTATATTCAAGTTTTGTGATGCTGAAATACAGGTTGCTGCAGTTATAAAAGATGCAAAGTCCTTCAGACTGAAATCACCTGTAAACTCCAGTCAAATTCTGGCCCTTAGTCAAAGTCGGGGACAAAAATGTTCCCGTGACATAATTTCCTAGACTTCACAAAGAATAAATTCAGAATCCTTTTACAATCTCAGGTGGTGCAAGGCTCCTGGACTCACACTTTGTTCTGTTGTACTGAAATACAACCTTCGATCTAGCTCCATTACACTACTCAGTAAAATTATTTAAAAGCAACCTGAACTTTATCCCAAAATACTTCATGTTCCACAAACGATGTATTTCTTGCTCATAGATAGTAACTCAAACACCCTGCAACAAAAATAACAAACTGTTTTAATTCAGAGTTGCAACACATAAACATGATGAGACCTGTACCTTGTTAATCCCAACTTCCCTGCTCCAACAGTTTAAGTTAAATGTCACATTTACATAACATTTACATAAAGATTGAGTTTTGTTTATACAAAACTCAGTCTTATTTTTGCAACATGTTCAATGCTAATTCATTATGTAACAACAGATTGTTTTCTCTATTAAAAAAAAAAAAAGTTAAATTCTGAGATGGTGTTTGAGAGGTTGCAGTTGCTCTGAAGTAGTTTAGCATCATTCTTCATTACTGTCTCATGAAGTCTTTTTGGTTGTTTGGTTTTTGAGGGGTTTTTTTAAATGAATTTGAGGGGGTTTTGGACACTGCCCCACCCTAAGGAAGACACCCCAACTGATTCTATACATCACGGCCACTTGTCCAATTCATACTTAGGCCCAGCACACATGCAGCAGAACATCCACGGCGCCCCACCACAACCCATGGGAATTCAGCTACAGGCTTTAACAGCACTATGGCCGAGGAACATTTTGGAAGCTTCCAGGCACTGCTCAGTTTGGTTTTTTCTTTTAATACCACTCCAGCGTTATCACTGCTTTCAACAGGAACACAATGACACTGGTGCTGACCCCTTCAAAAATTGCCAAGACCAGCAAACGCCGCAGAACTTCCAGCACCTCTGAAAGCCAAGCTCACAGGAGTCTGTGATGCAGCTGGATGTAAATCCACTATTTTATAAAAAGAGCTGTAGCTTTCAGCTCCTACATGCAAGGGTCTCTATAGATATTTTGATTGCTGTTCTCTTCTGTATTTTAGAACTTTAAAACAATTTTTGCAGAAACCCTAAAGGCCCCATACTGAAAGTAAATTTAAACAATAAATAATTCCTAAGCTTATACCACCTCCTTCTGACAGTAATAAATGCTTTAACCTTAAAACTACTTATAAACTAGACACCAAACCATTCAATCACATCCAGTGATTACTACAATTGCTTTTATTAGCAACAAGACTACAGTCTCGCGTTTTCAATGTGCTAACTTAATCACAAAATTTCAAGTAAATCTTGCCAAGGGCTGTCTCCTGCACATTATATCACCATCACAAGATGTACAAAACATGGCAAGAATCACCTTTTGTTCTCCTAGCTCCCTGGCTAAGGAGGTATTGTTACAGTGGGGCTTTTTTGTCCAAAAGGATGTTTTAGTAATGTAATTTGGAAACAGCCTGTTTCTGTGTTAGTCTGCTCTAGAAGCTTTTTTCACACAGCTAGACACCCTTGACTGAAAACACTGTTTCTGCTACTTCCACTGGCTTTATCTGCACTGCTCCAGAAGAGCACAGTGATCCAGGGAGTCCAGACTGGTGAATATTTGCTATGGCCCCATGCCCAACTAGTCCTCGCTTGGTTTAAAGGCTAGGGACTGGAGGCAGAAAGGATCTAAAAGAGAATGAAAGTACAGAAGTTACATACCTATCCTACACGCCGTGGTCCCACCTCCATGTGACAAACTAAGTACCAGCATCACTGGTGAGGCCACATCTGGAATATTGTGTCCAGTTCTGGGCCCCACAGTTCAAGAAGGACAGGGAACTGCTTGAGAGAGTCCAGCACAGAGCCACCAAGATGATTAAGGGAGTGGAACATCTCCCTTATGAGGAAAGGCTGAGGGAGCTGGGTCTCTTTAGCTTGGAGAAGAGGAGACTGAGGGGTGACCTCATTAATGCTTATAAATATGTTAAGGGCAAATGTCAGGAGGATGGAACCAGATTCTTCTCAGTGATGTCCAGTGGTAGGACAAGGGGCAGTGGGTGCAAGCTGGAACACAGGAGGTTCCGCTTAAACTTGAGAAGAAACTTCTTTACGGTGAGGGTAACAGAGCACTGGAACAGGCTGCCCAGGGAGGTTGTGGAGTCTCCTTCTCTGGAGACATTCAAAACCCGCCTGGATGCCTTCCTGTGTGATCTCATCTAGGTGTTCCTGCTCTGGCAGGGGGATTGGACTAGATGATCTTTCGAGGTCCCTTCCAATCCCTCACATTCTGTGATTCTGTGATCACTGGATCCTTCCTCAGAAAGTGTATCAGTTAATGTAAGTGAAATGATGCAGTGTGTCACCTGCATCTTTAGCAGTTTTTACCCTGTACATTACTTTGATGATTACAGATAGATATAAATTGTTTTCCTGCTTAATCAATACAGCACCTTTGTGCCAGCACTGATCCAAGTGAGAAAAATGAGCTAGAGACATAAAATTGTCAGAGACATACCACATAGAACATTGCTGATTCAGCAGGTCTCCCATAGACACACAGGCTACATATATAAGTCAAACACATCTGCTTCAACCAGTCATCCAGGACTCCCAGGTAAAGCAGTACAAAGATCTGGCAAAATCTTTAGGATTAATCTCATTTGGAACAGATTGGCCAAATCCACAGAATACAAAAATTGCCCCTTAGAGCACCGTGTTTTTTCTCAAGGTGTCTGAGGGAAGGCCAGGGCAGCACCATGGCCATTTTTAATGGCAAAAGACTAAGGTTAGATGCTGACTAAAAGCATGGCCTGAAAAGAGAAGGGAAGTCTCAAGGGCACAGTAAAAGCTATTGAGGAAATACTAGGAGACTGCATAGGGTTCAGAAAGACAAAGTTGGCATACTTGTATCCACACCACCATTGGAAAGGGTCTGTGGCATGAACGATCCCCAGAACTGCACTCAGGTTTTTGTTCTTAAGAATAAAATTTGGTTTGCTCCAGAATACAGTTTGGGCATACATTGTTGTGAGTTGGGGTTGTTCAGTTTGGAGAAGAGAGAGCTCCAGGGAGACCTTATTACAGCCTCTCACTACTTAAAGAGGGCTTATAAAAAAGATGAGGACAAACTCTTTAGTAGGGCCTGTTGCAACAGGACAAGGGGTAATGGTTTTAAACTAAAAAAAGCATAAATTGAGACTAGATTGTGACATATTTTACAATAAAGGTGGTGAAACACTGGAACAGGTTGCCCAGAGAGGCAGTAGATGCCCTATCCCTAGAAACATGCAAGATCAGGACATTGAGCGACCTGATCTAGTTGAAGATGTCCCTGCTTATTGCAGGGGGGTTGGACAAGATGACCTTTAAAGGTCCCTTCCGACCCAAACCATTCTATGATTGTTGTGCAATATGATTAGGTGACCAGGACACAGAGTGAACCAAAAGACAAATTCCTTGACAGAGCAGAGGACAAAGGATGCATCCTTGTGGGACTTTACACCTAGTGATTTCAAAGGCAGAGGTGGTTAGCCAAATACCTCTATCAATCCTGTTGCAAGAAAAGTGGAATCTCTCTAATACTGAGCTGCCTAGCCCAGCTACAGTATATTAGAACATCAATAGTATTTTATGGGCAGCCACATTCAAAGCAGCAGCAGAGAGCCTGTTTAGCATTAGCACTGGTACTCAGCTCGCAGAAGAGGGCCATGCTTTACACTGCATCCCACGTGGCACCCCAGCAGGGAATCTGTGTTTGGTTGTTGGAGCCCAGAATCACCTCTGATCATACCTAGCAATGGAGTTAGAGGAGGGATGCAATGTGAAGTGAAAGGGACTGTTGCATCAGATGTTGACTTTCCAAAGCCTGGGTGCATTAGAGAGAAGGGTAAACATCAGAAGTATTGGAGTTTTTTATGTTTGGTTGGGTTTTTTTTAAACAGAAACAGTGATAGTAAGATCTGCTTGGTTTTTTAAGCAGAGGCATAGATCTCTTCAGTTTGGGATGGCTTGAATATTGTTGAGCTCTTCAGTGAGTCTACATTTCCCATAAGGGTTACACTTAAGATAGAGACTTATCACCATCTTGGTAAAGAGTTATAATGTATTTTGGGAAGAAATATCTGCACTTTAGAAAGCGTTTGACCTCACGGAACTGATCTCAGTGGTAACTTTCTGAACAGAGTAGAATAACAAGGAAAAAGCCCGACTACATCAAAAATTTACTTAACAAACCAAATATCAGATTAACATTATTATTCTGTTATTCTTTTTAGTAGCATGGAAAAGTGTGGGGTCCTATAGGATTCCACAGAGAACTAAACATGAGTTAAGCCAGCTGATGAACAGACTTTTCCTTAACTTCTTTAATGAGTATACCTTATTTAGAACCATAATCCCTCTTTTGCCATGGGATCATTCTGCCTTTACATGGAAGTGTCCTGTTTCCAGCTAAAAATCAATAGAGGTGGTAAGACATACTAAACTTTGATCCCAGAGCTAAACTATGCCTTGCTTCACCTGAGAAAACTAGAACAGGGGAAGGGTTTCAAGTTTTGTATTTGGGGAACCTTTGCAACAGGTAATAAGCTAAACTTAAATAACCTGCAACTCTAAACGAGCTGAAGTAAATTGCAAACCATGGGGTGAGCTGTGAGCACTGCTAACAGATAGACACCTTTGGGAGACATTGGAAGTGCGCGGTCCTGCAGCTCTTTTCAAAGACAGAGCTGTACTGGAATGAGTATGATTCACACTTTTTCAAAGGCACAGCAGTGCTGAAAGCATGGAGATATTTCAAAAGGATCACGCCTCCAGGAACTGTCAATTCTTCTGTGCCGCCCTCATCAGTGTTGCCCTAAAGGAAGCACTGTTTGGCACTAGGACAGTAAATATTCTCATATGGCCACAATTTTATTTCATCCAATGCCCTGTTCTCAGCACTGGATGAACTGCCTGGATAAAATAGCTTCAGTGAGCAAACAGCACCAGGCAGCCTATCTCCT
>NW_010338070.1:21187-31630 GCF_000700745.2 Antrostomus carolinensis
CCCAAAGGCTATTTTTACACATTTGGAACACTGAAAATACACCCATTGCTCCATTCTGAGAATGCCCAGGTTTAAGAGAAACAGGACTGTTTTTCCTGTAGTCACAATGAAAAAATATTACATGTTCATATAGTACTTGTGTGATTTAAATAACTTTAATTAGTCATTTTGCTTATCCTAAATGTACCAACAAATGCTTTATTTTCTATCATTATATCATTGATAACAATGGTCAAATGACCTTCCAAGTATGGTAGTACATTTTTAATATGTAGTATTGACATTTAGGTCTCAATGAAACTACTAATCTTTCCCCTACGAACTACCAGGATCCAGGATTCAAACACTGGTGTAGCTAACAAATGGTCAAGGCCCAGACCTCATTGTACTCAATCGCACTTTAATTTCACAAAGAGTAGTTCCATGATGTCACCATATTTTAGCATGCAAGTAAAGTGATTTGGAGCCTAGTCCTAAAATCCAGTTCATCCCAAACCAGTAAACACCACATAATTAACTTTTTCAGTATAATACACACTTTTCAATAATAAATACCTTTTAAATGGGGTTTTGAAACCTTTCTGAACTATCTTAAAAACAGTATCAGAAGCATAGTTCAAACCACAGCTAGACGGACAGACAGAAATTATTTTATATTTCTTTCTTGGTGAGAACACACAAGGAGCTGTGTAGCTGTAATTCTCTGTCATACTTTGTGTCTTACTTCACTTGGGCAAGCCATTGACTGTCTATGCCAGGCTATGTACAGTCCTAGTCCCTTCAATCATCATTTTACCAAGTAATTCGGCACAGATTGTCCTCTTAGCAGAGCCTGCTTTTAGTTTTGTTGGCCCCCTCATTTCATATTTTAAAGTGTGATACTTAGTTCCGCATTCCACTGCAAGTTGTTATCCTTATATTCAAATCAATATGGTATTTCCTGAACATTTCAAATCTCAATTCATAGATTTTTAACACTTCGTTTAACTCTGGTTTGTTTGGGTTTGGTTTGTTTTCTTTCTTCCTACTGTTTGTGTTCACACATATAAACCCAAACTGTGAAGAGGACAATTTATGCCAGATACTATATGAACACAGAAGATGATGTGCAGTTCTCAGGAGCAGCAACTGCCTAAATAGGCAAAAACAAAAGCAGTAACTTTCTGAAGGTCACATGGCAGGCCAACAGCAGAGATGTAACACCAAGTCTTCTGTTTCCTAGTCCAAAAGTAATCTACTTAAGGAATTTTTTTAAAATTTTTTTTTTAGTTAAGGAAACCCAAGCAAAACTCATACTGCTACAACAGAAGGGAACAATATTTCCTCCTTAGCAGTAGTTACAGAATAAGCATCTGATGGCTTCCCAAGTTGTTAACAGGGGTAGGTGACAGACTGAAAATAAAACATTAAAGCTAAGGTTAGAACACTGCTGTGCACAGAACCCACAGTGGGCTTTGAAAAAAATGACACCACAGTCAAAGACAACATTAATTTCATTCAAATTCAATAGCTGTTTGTGGTCCAGGGATTGCATGAGCACACAACTCCAATGTTGCATCTCAACAGGATGTAAAACAACGCAGTAGAAGAGAATAGTATCTTTTTACATTCTTCGTGCTAAGCAAGTTAAATCATATTTTGTGGAAGAAGCATTACCAGGGGCTCAAACTTAGTACATCAATGCTTACCATGATTCTATTCCTGGTTAAATAGTTGTCTGCATTCCCCAGGAGACCTTCTTGTGCACTATAATCCCTTTATAACAGTAGCATATTTTTAAACCATTTCTTATATGATGATGATTTCCATTTCTTGTATGATTATTTAAAAAAAAATAAACTAGTTGGTCAAAATATAGATACAACTAGAACTGATACCAGAACTTAAATACACTAGTAGAGCAAAAACTATATCTACACACTGAAATGCACACAATTTCAGCAATACTAACACTTGTAGTCTTTAGTGAAGAGAGCTGCCTATTAAAAGCTATCAACTTACATGCAAAGAAATATGTAAGGTAACCCTAGCATTTCTGCTCAAAGGCTATGAGATATCAAGCCAGGGGTTTGCCTATGCAACCTTAAAACAAACATGATTTTCCCTGTGACTTAGGCTTTGTGTGATCTCAGCTCTTTCATGTTTTTTGTATTTAGTTTAAACCACAAAAGCATGGTGTTCAATATGGTGCTACCCAGTATTCTTCCCTTTAAGCTACACCCTTTGTACTACTGTCCAATTGGCACCCAGACCTCAGACAGAGAATTACAATTTTTTCTTGGATTTTGCCACAGTACTGATAACCTAGAGGAGAAGCTGAATCTGAAAGGTGTATCTTAGATACTTGAGAGGACAAAGCAAAAAGAACACTTACAAGTGATGCTAAGCCTAAGGCAGAGAAATACTTCTAGGCTTTTATCATTCTGTCTGGAGCTGTACGGTTTTTGTACTAGCTACAGTCAAGAGCTATCAGCAGGGTTTTGAAAACATTAGAAAATACATGCTTCAAGTGAGTGACCAGAGGACTGAAAAGCAATCAGGATCTATCAACCTGTTAGAGCTCTGGGATTTGGAATCAATGCTGAAAACTTCTGCATTGAGGCCACAAGGACTCATGAGTGTGAAGGCTTAACATGGTCTTTAACCAGGAAATATGACAAAGCAGCCTAAAGTAATAAGTTTGTTAGCAAAGCTAAACCAAGGGAAGCCCAAGATCACCCGATCCTTATGGCAGGACCCAAGCAGCATGCTCTGGGTCACATACCGGGTTCATTCTTCCAAGGTAAAATTCTTCACAGATGGATACTGTGACATTTTAGGAGGATGAAATAACTGACTGAATTCTCTAGGGGCCTGAAGACCATGGTAAACTTTATCTTTCATGGTACACATTGTACATCTTTGCAACAATCAGTTGATAGTGATATGTATGTTATTAAAAATTAATGCAAACACATTCTTAGTATAACAACTGTGACTTCGCTCACACAAAAGAACTCCAAACAGCAAAACCAGTTCCTCAGTGTGGCATTCAAAAGCATTAACCTTCCTTTTCTTATTGAAGTGCCCTGCTTTGATCACTGAATTCCTCTAAATGTCAGCAAACAAAACACAATTATTCCACTCTCCTTATTCCTCTTCAGAACAGTCCATCCCATGTATCAAATCAATCAAGTTTTTCTGTTGTGAAAATAAAGCCCCTCCACATTCACAATTTTCTATAAAATTCAAGCCCTGATTAGAAGGTGCAAAGGTACTTGAGTTTCCAGTGAAAACAACAACAACAAAAAACTTTTAAAAAGTTTTTCTTCAGTACAAGAAAAATTAAGATTTCCTCAGGAGTGCGTGGAACACTGCCACTCAAGTTTCTTGACTCAAGGTTTTCCTGAATGACACTGAATAGGTTCCTTAGAGAGTGATACTGGGTACATATCCCAGACAAATAGTTAAAGTTTCTCAAACCAATATATAAATGGAAGACAAAAGAGGATCTTGCCATAGAAAATATCAAGTAGTATTGAGTTCACATGGCCATCTTCTACTTATAAGAGAAATGCTTTTTAATATGGCATATCAATCCAAAATAAACATTAGCTTACCTCACCAGGAAGCGGTGAAGACCAACATCAAAACTTCTGTAAGAAAAAAGATTCACCATATTTTAATTATTTAAAAAATACTACTCTGTTGGGTATTGTACAAACACTATATTCCAAAACAATCAATAATACCAAAGAGAGATATAAAATTATTGGAACTGATAAAACAGAAGCGAAAGTGTAATATACAATTTCCTTCCTGTAATGACATGTGAAATTTAAGATGATCATCATATGGAAAGATTTAGATTCATGTTAAAAAGATCACAAATTTATTTTTGGAGTATTTCTTCAATAAAACAGCAATATTCAGGTAGTATAACCCACATAAAGCATAAATTGTTTATATTCTGCTACTGGAAATAATTTTTTAAGCATACTGAGGGCCAGTGAGTCTGCATGTTTCCTGTCATATACGCAGGTAGATCCTCTATACAAAACTGTGGAATCCCTTCTTTCCCATTTTCTGCTCTCTACTGCACTAAAATGCAAGAGATTGCTGCAAATTCTCTCCAGGATACAAAACAATGAAAGAACCCCCACAGACACACAGAATATACCAAGAAGTGAGCCTTGTGTGTTCTGCTCAGATCTGGTGAGGGCTTTTGACAATAAGAACAAGTTGGATCACACTAAATTATAAGAACCATGCCTGAAAACTTTAGCTCTAACAACATACATTGACAATTAGTGCCAGTGTTTCTTTCCCTTTTCTGTTTCCTCCATCCCTCAGTCAGCTCTGGAGAATCAAGCTCATGAACAACGTACTAGCAAATTCTTGACACTACAGGAAGGCATCTGCTGATTTGAGGCATTTACCTAATATCTGAAATATGTGCTGGTTTTATGGGACTATCAATATAATCCCAGATTAACTGTGTGCCTAACTGCACAATTGGAAAATGCAAATACCATCTTTCTAGTGCTGGACTTGCTCTGAAATGGGCTTACATTCTGTACACAGAAAACATTTTGGCATATATCGAGCTCTTGAGCATCCTGTTACAAAAAAGTCTAATTCGTATTTGAGTAAAACACGGTTTTATTTTAACAGTACTGCCTGCAGTGTGCTGCCTTCTACCTGAAACAGCGAGTCATCAGATAGTTAATGGCATCCTGCTAACTGCAGCTGTAGAAATTCTACAAGTTAACAGGGAGGGAAAGTCCACTGGTTGAGCAGGGTGGAGAGCAGGGGAGCAAACTTCTCACATAAAAGCTGTCTCAACAGAAAGTATTCTGCCAGAAATATGCACATGGTCATCATTAAACCTATTTTTTCCACATTCCTTTCCTAGAATCATTCCCCATTTTACATTATTATTGTATTATTGTGCAACTACACTGCATGAAGTGTATTCCAGGTATCTTTCTGCATTCCTCCTGCCTGGACACATACTGTAATTTGGTTCCCCCTCTTCACTAAAATACTGTGTCATACCAACAGTATTCTGTATCAGAGCTGCCCACAGTCTGTACTTATAGCTCGGAAATCTTTTCTTCCTAGGACCAAGCACTTCAGTATGTTTGTGCCAGGATGGGGAGAAGAGGAAACTTTTACAGTTCAGGGAACAGCTGTATGCTAAACAGCCATCTTACACATCTTCACCCAAGCTCATCTTTTTAAGTTCTCCTAAGCTATCCTCTGATGGCAATGACCAAATCTGCTATAGTCTCTGAAGGGACACTACAATTGAGCTTCTTGTGGAAAGCAACGTGGAGCATAAAATCATGACACTGAACATGACGTTTGACACTGAACCAAAAGGCAAAGGACTCAGTCTACAACAGGCACAGAAACTGAATGGTGCTGCTAGCTTGAGATGATCAGAGCTGAAGGAGGTTGGGGTGGACAAAGCTGAGGCACAGTGGGTTCAGACAGGGAGGGAGAAAGAGGCAGTTTGCTGCAAACTCACATGCCATATTTTCTCTCATTTTTCACTCTCTCCAAAACATGATGCACTTGCTATAAAAAAAGATCTATAACTTTATTTCATATGGGCTATAGCTATTAAAATATTTCAACATCTTCAAGAAGTGTTCAAAATGAACATGCATAGAAACAATTTATTAGAATAAATGAAAAGGAGGAAAAAACATCAGAACCTCACTAGGTATAACTGAGCATAGATGTAACTCAGCATAGATAGACAGGCCCCATTATTCCTAAATTTGATCCCACACTGACACATTTCAACTGACTACCTAAAATTCTGAATTCTCAAGAGTGTAAGCAGTCATTTAAAGATGTAACTACACTATGACCAACAGAATTATGAGAATATACAATAGCATCAGAGTGCGCAACTAGGTCTTAAACACACCTCAAGAAAGTATCATTTTTTATTTCCAAAAGTAAGAACAAGGCTGAACAATCTCAAACTGTAAATGGGAGAAGCAGTTGCATTACTTAAGGCTATGGATATTGGGTACACACACTTTTTAAGCACTTAGGATAGTGAATAGAGACATTGTCCAAGGCAAAAATACCAAAAAGCTAGGATTCTGGGAAGCTGCTTTTGACAAAACACCACCACAGACACTTTCGACCCTTTTTTTTTTTTTTTTTTCATATTTAAATACATACTGCATTTACGTTTACAAGTGAAGTGAAAATACAGTGAAATGGCAACGGAAACAGATCTGGTAGATGTAATCCCCCCATTGTCAGATGGAAAAGTTAACAAGGGGTAAAGAGGGTTTGAATAGCAGTGTTCAGACTGCAGCTCAGGGGTGGAATAAGCAACTACATTAAATGAAAAAAGAGAACAAGTAATCACACTGCATTTGTATTAAAAATTTAATTATGATCCCTTCAACATCACAGGAATCTACTTGTCAGGCATGACAGGATGGCCCCCACAATTAACTCAATTACACCTGCCACATGCACACAGACATGATTATCTACTATCTATAAAGTACACCCATATCTACTTGATATTGCAACAATTTATAATCAATTTCATACAGCTTGCTCAATCCTCACCTTCTCTGCAAAACACAGGATTTATCTGGTAGCCCTTGCAACTTAGCGTGCCTCAGTTACATAAAAGTTTCACAAATGCTTTTTTAAATCCTATAATAACCACAATTTTCTAAAGGTTATTTTAGATTCTAATTAAAATAAGGGAAAGATTATCCACAGCAATACAAGTGATTTGCCAGTTAATTCTTTATACTGCTCAAATGTCAATAGCTATTTATTATTTTATTTTTTTGAGAAATAATGTGTAAAATCTAGTATATCAAAATAGTAATAGTAGTTTTTGAACAGGGAAAAATCTTGACTAAGTAAAGAACAATAAAGGGGGGCTACTTAATCTCAATTTCATAATCATGTTACTCATTGCAGAAAATTTGATAGCTATTTTCTTTATAAAAATGTCTCCAATTCTGCTTCTCTGAAGGGCATCAGTTTTGAATCACAGTTCTGTTCTGTATGCAACTTCAATGCTTTTGTTAAGCATAGAAGTTCTAGTTTCTGATATGTTTCAACAGAAGATTATACAGATAATCTTTCCTAATCAAATTCATTTTTTCCCAGTACACTAACCAGAAATCAGTGACCAACAGTATGCATGTACTAAACCAACAAGGCCCTTTTCCACAATATAATTATTGAAACCTCTGCCTGCAAGCATATGTCTCTCTCTTCAAGGTACATTTTAAAAAGTATTTCAGACCTGCAGTTTCTGCTTTGAAAGCTAAATGCATAATACAACAAGCTGCCTCCAAATTTACATTCAGCACAAAGCTTATACAGGTGAAAAGGGGAAAAAAAAGTTCTCATATAGAAAAGATATGAAAAGGCAGGAACATGCTGGCATGAGCCACAGTCAGTAGCAACAGCACACGCACCAAAACTGTAACTCTGATGATTCTCAGGGATAAAAAAAAAGTACAAAAATCCTCTTTTTGTTCCCAGGATGCAAAAGGCATATACACATATCTGTTCCTGTTCGTGCTGCAATTAGGGTACTAGAGAAGCCAGGAATTTTCCCCCCTTGTGTCACGGGTACTCTGGATTTACTCCGAGATTCCCATTTGTACAATCTCCTTATAGTCCATCCTTATTTTAAAATCCTTGCCACTTAACAGTGCTGCAGAGCAGAATTTTCTGACTCTTATCTGCCTATTGCAAGCTGTTGCATACTGACAAAAAAATCAGGATCAAAAACTGGTCAGTACCTTCGTAGCAGCTGGTTCATGTTCTCCTGGCCGCGTGCCCCGAGCCTAGCACAGGCCAGCAGACAGGGCGGCTCCCAGTGGAGCTACGAGACTGACACACAGTGACGGACTCTTGTTTCCTGAGCATCACCATCCAAATACCCACCCTGGTCAGCATCACATGCAAATGTCTTCCTCAAGACTAAAATAATGTAATACATTGAGAGCTACTGCCCTGGCATCACTTAGATGAGGGACAAGAATCAAATCCACATTCCCTAAAGAGTAAGAAGCAATTACTTCCACAGTGCAGCACCTGTACAAGTCTCATGTGCACCATCAAGGTTCTGATCAGTGTAAGGGTCCAGAGAGAGTAAGATTTGAATGGATTTTTCTTTGTTACAGGATATGAGTACTATGTGGGGAAAACACATAGAAACCACAATCTCTTCCATACTAAAAAAGTAACAGGTTAGATATCAAGACTGGCATATATCCAACGCTTTTAGTGAACTCAAAATAACCTCATGTATCAGCCATATAAATGGAAAACATATTTATAATAGGGAAAGGACATAAGGAGAGCTATTATGGCTAATATGAGGTATATTCTGCACACTTTTCAACAGAAAAAAAAAACCATCACTCACAATAGCAACACTTCAAAATTCTGGAGATCTTATACTAGAATCACCCGTGTTCTCAAAAATGTCAATATTTTTATTTAAGAATTGAGAACATTTTTTTGTCAGTACCAGTATTGTCAAGGACTAATAAACCATTATTGCAGCAGCTGAAGCACGATTTGACAACAAATCACACTAGCAGCATGCAGAGGGATAGTGGCACAATTCTAACTTAGGGCTCTACCTTCAGGAGGATGGATATAGGGGGATAGTTTGCAATTTGTGAAGAGTTCAAAGTCAGCAACACAGATGGAGACAAATAAATGTGATATGGTGTGCCCAAGGATTGTACCGTATTGTACACAGAAATAACCCAGGCACATTAAAAACAGTCACGTTGCTGCTGGAACACGAACACTTTTGAGCACAGAAAGGAATGCTGTAATTTCTACAAGCAGGAAAGCAGTTCAAGCAGTAGCGCTATCCCACATTTCAGTGTAGCTAACAATACAATAAATGTACTTGGATGTCTTCAAATCAGTGAAACTAGTTGCCATCTATGTTGGTGATGAAATCCAACAAGTGGGTTATTATTTATTACAGCTTCAGTACTCTGTACCCTGTGGGTATTCACCATCTCTTGAAAGAAGCATTGTAGTTGCTGCAGTGTTTCAACAACGGTTCTCAGCCCTTCCATTTATAAACATAGCTAAACTTGACATTAGAAAGTCTAATTCAATTACGTATCCTCAGAGGAGCCCGTCCTATTTAACCGTCAAACAGCATTTGCAAGACCAGCACTTCCATTAGCAGTCTTTGCAAATAAATCTGGCATTTTGCCAGTGAGCTGCTGACTAAGAGTCTCTCCACACCAGAGCATTTCGCACTGGAGACTGAGAGGTCATTGAATGACAGCTGCTTTCACTGACACAATGCTCTTAACTTGCTTCACTGTCCCTCTTTTTCAAGCAACGTTTTACAGCAGGGATGCCCAGAAGACTCTGTAAAAAGAGAATTCCTGGTGGATGTCCCACCATTTAGCAGTACTAAACTACTTTTCCTGATCCTCCTATTTCTGCTCATTTTCCTTCCAACACTGCCTGTATCAACCTCTCCAGCTGGCAATCCCTCAAAGATGAAAATTTCCAAATTACAAATAACTACAAGTGTGCAACATAAGTCTGAAATATGTTCTAGAGTAATCTGAAGAATAAGATTACTACAGAGTAAGCAGATACAAAACCTGCGTATAGACTTTGCTAAGTTCTATTATTTAATGTTTCAATGAACTATAAAACTTTGATAAGCAAATACCCTAGAGGGGGTATGCCTCTCAAGCAGAGTAAGTTCTCAAGTAGTGACTGTTACTAATTGATTCATCACCATTATTATTATTAAATAAAGATCTGGGAAAGCCATCCATATTTTTAAAAGACACTTTTGCCTGTCTATAGCTTGCATGGATTCAGATACATGGTTTTCTGCAAGTTCACTTGAAACTTACACCTTCATAGCAAAGGTTGTCTCTTCAGTGACAATCAGCACACTTCTTCCTAAATAATGTAACTACCACCATGCTAGGATACACTATTTAGAAAGCAGATGCATAACTTAATAGAAAAACAACAATGTAATTGTCACAGAAAATATTTTACAGTAGGAATAAATATAGCAAGCAAAATGAAAAATATCCAACTAAAGAACCCAGACTGTTCAGTGTTGTTAGTTTTTAAAATGAAGATGGGAAGATGAATGATGAGGCAGATAACCCAGAGAAAAGAGATCCAATCCAATATAACAACCTCTTTGGATTTATCTACTACCCAAACTATGTGGAACATACTTTTGGACACTGGGCCTTTAAAGTCACACTGCAGCATTTTCTCAGGACTCTTCTGTCACATACAAGCTGTCATGGAGCTGTCATTTTTCACTTCAGCCTTTCAATTAGTGCAAGACACTTGCTGAATTCCACCCACATACATATTTTACAGTCTGCCTACTAACATGGCACTGGAATCAGAATCAAATACCTACATGCAGCTCTTTAG
>NW_010338070.1:31654-44282 GCF_000700745.2 Antrostomus carolinensis
TTTCCTATTCAAAAATTAAACAGTTCTTACATGCAACATACAATGAAACAAGCCCTGGTTCAACCCAATGAGAAAACTCCTATTTAAGTGAATCCAATGTTCTTTTAAACATCAAGATCTTAAGAATCTGCTTAAGTGTAGATCTCAAGCTTCAACGGACTGTCTTTTGTTTGCGGGCTTTGATCTTAAGTTTTAATCATCTGCAATGCAGCAAACTAGTAGTAGCAGCTTTCATCTCAATGTAAAAATGCAGCTAGGAGTAAAAAAAAAATCTATGCTATTGGAAAGAAAAAATATTAAGACTATCAAATGCTTTTATATCATGTTTTTGATAAGCAATTTCTTGTTACAGTAATAATAAGCAGGACTTGTATATACATGAAGATATCTTCATAATATTCTGACACTTGCTTAAGGACATACTGGAATTTTAACACTTCATGCTTAGATAAAACACTTTGCATTTCTGTTCTGTTTCTTCCTGACATGACTCAGCAGCACCAAATTGCCTTTTGGTTCCCTCCATTACTAAAACAATCACAGCTGTCACTGTGTTCAGCCTGTGCTGGATACCTCCATCAGGAGTTCCTGCTCAGTGCTGTACAGCTCTTTAGCACCAATATGCCCAATGTATAAACATGTGCCTTACTTCACAAAAACAGTACTTTGTAAATATGTGGTTACTTTAAGATTAAACAGTGTAAACCCTTTTACTTTTACTTGCAAAGTATTACCTGCATAGCATCACAGGGACAAGCTAGGGCTTCCTGTACCTATGAGAATGGTGGGAATCAACCCTGACCCAGTCAAAATCAGCAGCAAAACCCTCACCAATTTCAACAGCCGTAGAAATATCTGGACTGACTCTGAACAGCCTGTATAATGGCAGATACAGTCCAACTTTGGTATACATTTTGTTATGGACACCTTAACAACCCCATTGAAAATATCAATAAGAGTCGCAAAGCTTCATCTGTGAAGCTTCAGTTATTAGCTGGGAGCTCAGGCTGGAGACCTGCATAGCAAAAATAATCTACAGTAAGATGGCCACAAGGAAGAAGTTCTTTTGTGGCCCACACAAAAAGACTTCACAAACTGCTAGCAGCCTCCAGCCTACAGACTGGATCCATAATCTAATATGTTTTGTTGTTTCATTTCAAATGAAATACACAACTTGTATTATATCAGAAAGCCTGAGGAAAGTTTTAATGATTCTAGGCAGTGACTTCCCCCCATCCCTGCAATCTCCTGGCCAGAGAGACAAGCAGAATTTTAAGCAAGCATCAGTCATTGCCAGTGTTAACAATTACACACAGGTCTGCCTACTTAGGAGGCTTTAAGACAAGAAATTAGTTCTGTTTCTCACATATCCCTCACACTGGATCTTGGAGATACAGTTCAGCAGACACTTTCTTAAAATGAACAAATCTCATTTGTATTCTGTTAATCTCTCATAAAAGTCTTCAAAAGAAATATTACTTTAATTTCATACCTTCCCTGATTCTTCAAAAGCCTGTGGTAGCTCATGGAGAGTAGATGAAACCTAATGCCCATTAGTGGCAAACTCCCATAGGGTAAGTTCTCCTTCGGTTTTCCTCAAGTAAGACTCTTGCAATGCAGCATGATTGTCCAATTACTATGAGATCCTTATCCTTACTGCAAACAGAACAATGAAGTTTATTAACAGCCATTACTCATTTGTACAGTGGCTGTGAGCAGGCAGAGTGCTGTTTGCCAAATGTGAGCAGCAGTAATAGTTTGTATCTATGCAGAGCTCTTCTCAAATACGGTGAAGAATGGGCTTCACAGGTGATGAGCAGTTGCTGGGCTTAGCTTGTTTGTTAAAAAAGCCCAGCAATTTCAAATTACAGTAACAAAGCAGTCACTACACAAATACATTCCCAGTAATTATGCAATTTAGACCCAAGAAGGATTATGGTGCTTCATTATTGCCTCTTTTTACACTCCGAAGAGACAAATAATAGATTTTTTTTTTTCTCTGCTGAAGAGATTTTAAAGCTTTAATATAACCAGCAAATTGAGTTGTACAGTAGATAAGAACTGTAGCATGCACTAACTTGGCTGATGTCAAAAGCAGTTAAATCTTTTGTCTTTATCAGTGAGAGAATGACTAACCAGAACAGAACTAAAGCATCTTTCATATATTCAGGTGACACGCCAGCCAAAAATAATGTGTCACAGATCAATGCTCAGCTTTAAGCAACACAGCAGAAAATGAAAAATACAAGCAGTAAGTAAATCAGGAAAAGTGTTATTTTTCAACTTAGAAACAAGTCGTTCCACTACTAAAAAATGTGCACTAATTCTGCAATTAAATGCCCAACTTTTGGGCAGGCAGCTTAAGTACTGGCAAGCAGGTATAGCATTTAAAGTTTACATGTAACTCCACAGCAATTCTAAGGATGCTCTCCCCTTCGAAAGACCACCCTGTCTCCAGCTGTTACTCTGCACAGCAGCTATGTCACACAGGAGCATACTGCTTAGAAGTACCACAAGGGTCGTAGGTGGCAAGGACATACAGTAAGATCTGCTTTACATTCAACCCTACTCTTTATGTATCAACAGAAGGGAAAAAAAAAGAGCCCTTTCATTTCTGAGACTCTCACCTAGCATCTTCAAAGACCACATAAAAAGCTTTTCAAGAATAAAAACTAATATTCTTCAAGCTTTTTAAAGCACATCGTCCACAAATATATGCAAACACAAGCTTTCCATGACAAAATTATTCTTATGTATATTATTTTTACAACTGATTTAAGAACCAATTCAGTGTACTTGTCCAGACAGGACACAACAAAGCAGATCTTAGGACTTCAGGGTGCTAAAGTTTGCAAAAGAAGCCTTAACATGGCTCATGGGCATCGATGTATTTGGGCTTTTACACACTTTGGTAATACCGATTTCTTCTGTTCTTAAGATTTCAATACAATTTCCTCTTACTCATGAGTGCTAGACCACTTCAACACTGTAGGTGTAATTCTATTTAATCCAACTATCATATTAAATATTTTTTCATATTTAAGAGATCATCTCTAAAAATATATGGTGGGGAAAAGGTACCTTTTGATTTTTAAATAGAAAGGCTGCAGCATTAACATTTTTTAAGATTAAAACCAATGAGAAGCTAGATCATTAAGACATTTTTGTTTTACCTTACACACAAGACAACTTTTTCTTTGAAAATATCAAAGGCTAGAAATATACCAGAAATGACACTCTTAATATCTCCAGAGGAAAGGGAAATAGTGCAACCCTGTCCTTCCTTTTCTTGTCTCTCAGTTCCAGCTGCTGGGTAAGTCCCATCAGAAGCACAGAATAAAGAGCTTTCAAAAAACATAGCTGTCTAGAACTACAGGACAGATATAAAACAAATCACCTCAAAATAGCTGATCCTCTTGAAGCTGACTGCTAGGCCATTTATAGCACTTTAAATAAGATATGCTGTTCACAGCACAAGTAGGCTTGGCTGCTCTGATCCCCAGACAGCATCCTCTCCCCATGCACAGAACCCCTGTGCAGCTTTGGGAAGCTGTTGCTGCTGCTGCAACCCTTCCACAGCAAGGTGGGCAGCAGGTCTGAACCACACATGTGGATATGCCATTCAAATTTCTTGCAGGCTCTGGGTGATTCACACTGAATCCCTTTTTCACACTGCAAGGGGGTGTGAAGTTCCTTTTCACTGCCTGTCCTTCCTTCCCTCAAGGAAATTTTTCAAGGATTTGTAACATACCTGACTCCTGAGGATACCTGCCATGGAAAGGAGTTTACGACCCATCATTTAACATCCTTCCTTTTGCCCTTTTAATTACCTCCAAATGACAGGTTGCACAACAGCGATTTAGTGTTATTACTAGCATATAATCAGAGAACTACACTCGTAAGGAGGAGAAATTTAAGGAGAAAAATCTATCTCAAATTTCAAATCATCCATCAACTTATCCAGACATACCACAGCAATAAAGCACTACAATACTCAAACAGAAAGCAAGAGCTTCCACTTCCACAGGAGTTTAAGAGTACAAGCCCCTAAATGCATACAAGGACCTTTTTCTGAGCCCAGAGGCAGGGACATCATCCTGACTACACATGGCTATAGAACAGGTACAGCTGAACAATTATGTTTGTGTTAACGTGCCAGACATTGGCTATTTGGGAATTTAAGGAGGCAAGTTTTCCAAACCAAGCACTGACAGAAAAACCATTTCTCATCTTCTTTACATTTTCTTAATATTATTTTCTAACATAAAGCCTTTCAGCAGCTTACTCATCTTGATATATTTAATAAGTTAACTCTCAAAGTTATTTATTTCAATACAAAAATCAGAAGCCCAAAGAAGGGAAGTACATGATAAACTGGGCTGAGACAGGGACAAGCACAGGTGAAAATGGACTTAAATAATTACTTTTTTTCCTCTACAGGTCAGAAAAATCAATTTCCCTTGTTTAAAAATCTATTCTAGTCCTCACTACAAAGAACAGGCAATTAGATGCAAATACTGTCAAGTGTTCAAGCTAGAAATAAGAGAGTAAGTTTTGCTTGCTATTCACCATTCCAAAAATTACTGCACACGGTCACAGTGATCTCTTGTGCTCAGACTCACAACACAGCATCAGTATCAGACTTATCTTTTTGCAGAAAAGAATCCAAAAAGAAGGCAAAATACCCTGTATGAATCTTTTTTGATAGACATACACAAGGAAGTGTTTCCAGAGCAGGGAAAGTTTCAAGAACAACAGTGCAGGTAGACAAAAAGTATCAAGATAAGGAAGAAAAAGATGCAGAGGAGATTATATTTTCGTTTGTAGATCCATTTTCCATGGCCTGGTTATAGCCAAGAATGTGATTAGCGTACAGCAAGATTCTAATCCATAATTTGGAGCAATTCACTGAGACCTTGCAGATAAACCACTTTTCTCATATAAGGCAAGCAAGGCTTTTGCAATAATGAAGAAGGTAAACCAGACTGAATTGCCAACAATTTCTTTCAAATCATAATCCAAACACCATCTCTGGATGTCACCAAATGTTTGTGGGATGAAGTTAATGTGTTCATATAAAAATGTGCACGTGTATCCGTACATGCAAAATACAGCCTTCCTAGTCCATCCGTCAGCATGCAAGAAAATGGAGGAGTTGACTTATGTCAGACTCCTGTCTGGTCAAGAACTGGGGTGTTAAATACAAGGTAGAATCTGGAACTTACAGCATAATAGTTGAAAATGGCCAGATCTTTCTTCATCATTGCATTATTTTATTTTTATCTGGCAGCATTTCTTAAACTCCATTTTCTTAACTCTGTATGAAATTCTGTTTCCTGTAAAATCTACCCTTCAAATACTACTTCCTACCACCTTCCAGAAGGGTAGTTGAAAATGGCCATATCTTTCTCTATCATTGCATTATTTTATTTTTATCTGATAGCATTTCTTAAACTCCATTTTCTTTACTCTGTATGAAATTGTTTCCTGTAAAATCTACCTTTCAAATACTACTTCCTACCACCTTCCAGAAGAACCTCTACCCTTGCTGAGGTTAACCTATATTAAACATGCATAAAGTTTTAACACAATTTGTTCTCACCACACTTGTCTCTAAATTATTCTGGGATAAGATAGATGGGAAAGTGCAGATTTTAAGGTGGAAAGCCAGAGAAGAGTTGTACTTTTGCACATCTCATATCAGTCTATGGCCAGAGACCACTGGTTTCTTATGCCATGCTGGTCCCACGGCATGTCAAAACACACCTGATCAATGTGTCCAACATATTTGCAGAAGAGCACTCACACTCAGTAACATAGCATGGAAATAAAAATGGAAGCATGTTTGGTTTCCTCCCCCCCTCCATGAACAGCACCTGTGCTAAATGTCATCCTAATTTACAAACTGACAAGTTTCTTCATGGAATACACTGCCAGAGTCATTCACCAGTATGTCAAAATTGATACAGAATTTAGTTACGTGCTATCTATTGTTTCTGTAGTTTCCACACCCTTACTCCTCCACTAGGATATTTTTCTACATTGAGATAATTTGCATGTTTCAGCAGTAGCATAACTTTTTCCAGCTGCACTAGACAATTCACCCTCCACCTGAGAAGCTGTGTGTATGGCAGACATAAGCCTTGACCAATTCTTTAAAAGCACTTACAAGTTTCTAGCAATATTGGTTGCTCTCATGCAATCCATTACCTTGCTTTTAACCTTAGTAACAAAAAACAAGTTTTAATTCCTCATGACTTAAGATAAAGCAGACATTAAAAACTCTGAATTGGTGTGTCAACTGCTGCCCTATCTGGAAATCAGGAGCTCAGAATCTCCTTTTCACTGCTATAATCAAGCTTTTGAATAGTAACAAATTTTTCATGCATTTATTAGCTATGCAGCTGCATATTTAGCAAGATAATGATATTCTGGGAAAATGAAGCTACAGTAATGCATTCAACACCTGTATTTGTCTTGAGACAGTAAACAAAATTGATAATTTTTTTACTCAAGACATTGTCTTGATTAAATAAAATGCAAATCAGGCAGAATCAGAGTTGATACCTCCTTTTTAATTAAAGTCTTTCATTTTGAGAGTTTAAATGGATACAATTTAGTTTATTGTTTAGTATTATAAATAGGGAGGCAGAGTTCCTGATTTGTTTTTCTAATACCTGCTTTGCTTTTCAGCTCTAAAGAAATTTTAGACATGTTGTGGGTTTTTTTTTACCTTCCTGATTGAAAGCCTTTCTACTTGCTGTATCACACAGTGAATTATGTCAGCACGAACTGATTATAAGTGACACTGGTCTGGATGTATCAGCTCAAAAGCTTTGTTGTTACGCTCAAAGGACACCAGGTGGTGGTGGAAGACTCCTTAGTAGCACATTTGCATTCCTTACATTGTGACATTCACGTTGTCTTTCTCTTCATGCTACTTTCTCTCCTTCAAAATCTGCACTGCTAACAGCTTTAGCAATACTGGGTCTTCCAAAAGCCTAGCTAGCACAATACCCTGTTTCTGAGAGTACCCTAAAGAAGAAACCAGCAAGAAGGGTATGAGCGAGCCAAGCATACACAAGCACTTTTTCAGAGCAGCCTCCCCAACGCCAGCCAGTCAGTAACAGTGGTGCAATGCAACAGGACAAGGGGCAACAGTCACAAACTGGAACACCAAAAGTTCCATCTGAAGATGAGAAAAAATTTCTTTACAGTGAGGGTGACAGAGCACTGGAACAGGCTGCCCAGAGAGGTTGTGGAGTCTCCTTCTCTGGAGATATTCAAAACCTGCCAGGACACGATCCTGTGCAACCTGATGTAGGTGAACCTGCTTTGGCAGAGGATTGGACTAGATGATTTCCAGAGGTCCCTTCCAACCCCTACCATTCTGTGATAAACTGCAAAAAAGTATTTAGTACTTTAAGGAAACACAGTGTCACTGATCATAAGGCTTCACAACATGAGCTATTTGCTTTCACCATTTTTTGCTAGCTTTCATGCTAAACCCATCATTTCCACACTTCCTGTCCTGTTCAGACAGTCATACAGTTTAGAAATAAAGGCTATTCCCACTTCTAACACTGACATTCCAATATAACATACCAAAACACCTAAAAATAGTGAAAAGCCTCTAGATAGTAGTGACTGAAGAGCTTAACTGTAAAAGCATAAGGGGGTCATAATTCAGGGATTCAGAGGGCAAGCTAAATGAGATTTAGATTATTGAGAATGACCCATAATTCACTAGAAGCCATAGGAATTCTACTATCCACACAGCTTTGAGAGCAAGAAATCAAATCAGCTGTGCATCAACTGATTCTTCCAACCTTCAAAACAAACCCCATCTATGAGAATTTTATTATTTCTATCAGTGAATGTTTGATACATAAATGAATTAAACACTTGGGCAAATGGTAAATATCAGCAGTTCACATTTTTTCCTTCTGTAAAAAAATAATTAAACTTTCTGCTTAGATACATCCTAGTTTCAGTTTTCTTACAAGATAAGTGTTATGAATATTAAAAAATAAAGAATACTCAATGTTTTTACTGTGATACACCACACACCTTTGCAGGCACAGAGTTCCTTTTGTCCATTACAGCTACCTGACACAACACTGTCATTACTATTTATGCTTAAGTTAAGCTTCATTTGGCACCTCTGGAGCAACACACAGATTCCCTGAAACAAAAACTGGGAGATGAGGAAAAAGACATTGCTGTTTGCAACTCCACTTGCAAGGGCCAGCAGGCCAAGAGACACTGCTCTCAGGAGAATGCCTGGTAAAAAACACATATCTCTAACTCTGTAGGTCATCAATTCAGTTCAAACTCTGAAAGATAATTTCAACCAAGGCATTTGGTAGTAGCTCAAATAATTTTTACCAGTTCATCTGTTTTCTGCACTCTATTTCTGCTACATTTCTTTGAATACTACATGTCAACAGTTGCCAATTATTATAAACTATAAGGCCTTCTTGTTACAGCTAGCTTCAAGCCAAAACCAAAATTAAAATTTCATCCAATAAAGCTCTGATTATAGCAGGCCCGCAGGTTTTATGACTAAGTGAAAAAGATTTATTCATATCCCAAAGCAGTCAGGAGACCAAACAGGGTAAGCACCACTGTGCTAGGCTCTGGACTAACGCAACACAAGAGAAGTCTCTGCACTAAAAAGCTGACAAGTCTAAATCATTTTAGGTCATGTTTTTAGGTCTGGGGCATAACATCCCACAGACTGGAGGAACCAGAGATAGTGCAGAGGAAAACAAGGAGGGAAGAAGTGAGTCCACCGTTAAATACAAGCCGAACAGCAAGCAGAATCCACCTGAGAGACAGTTTTCAGGGAAAATACTTCAATGAACACTGATTTAAAACAACTGTAAGATTCAAAACTGATACTTTTTTGTGAAATCTTGTGCTGAAACTCTTTAAAAGCAAATGGGATCCAGAAATTCATCCTATGTTATAAGCAATTACCATTTTTCATAGTATTTTTAATGTGTTGAAGACTTTCTCTATTGCATGACACTACATTAATTAAAGTGCTACAACTACAGCTTTCCCGATAGGGTGATTAATCAAGCACTTCTTTTCCTTCTGCAGAAGAATATCTAGCTGAAATGTGGATTTTAGACCAAGACTGAAAAATGAACCATTTAGTAGATACTGGAAAAAATAATTGCTATGTTAGTGAAGCTAAGTAGGCTGAGTCTAATTCTAATAATTAAGAGGATGAAAATGCTGAAAGGGATGCTTGCCCCTATCCTCTGCAGTGTGAAAAAAGTAACCCTCAAATTGAAGTTCATTTAGAAAGTGCAAAAGATTAATCACAAGGGTGAGTGTAAAAGCATGAGGACACAAATGCAAACATGTATGTGACCACAAACACATACATGCATGTTCTTACACACTGATTGCCATATATCAGTAATAAACTGTCTGAAAAGCAGTAATGACTAACCTCCACATTTTAGTGAAACTGTGCATCAGGCTCACACAGCAAGGCAGAGCTGGAGGTTTGAGTCCATCCATTTGAAGGAGGAGGGCAGGAACACCATACAGAACCAGGTATTTCACATAGAAGAATAGTACTTGAGCTAAAGCCAAGCCACCTAAAAGAAAAAATTAAATAATCATACCTTAAACAAGTCCTGAAATACTTTTAAAATCTATGACTACTGATTACTTCTAAACAGCCATTATTCAAATAATTAAATCAAGCATCATCAGTTGAGGGGATATACAATACCTACTTTTGCAAGAGCTATAGGATACAAGCATAGGCAATGATGACTTTAAGCACACACACACACAAAATAGCACCATTGTTCCAATATGAGGACATGAGTAGGCATCTGCAGCTCCACTTTCAAAAAAATCTTTGGACTGTAAAGCACACACACACACACACACAAATAGCACCATTGTTCCAATATGAGGACATGAGTAGGCATCTGCAGCTCCACTTTCAAAAAAATCTTTGGACTGTAGGTATTGACCGCTATGAAAAACAAATACTGACTTACATCGAGCTAAAAACTAGAACATACTGATATAATCAATGAACATTTACCACAGGAACAATAGTTTTCTTGTTTTTGCAAAAAACCCAAACAACCATTTTTTCCTTGTTCCTCCAGAACAGGTATAAACAGTGGTTGTCTTTGCAGCTTATCCTGACATCTCTGCAAACATCTCACATACTGTCAGATTGTGCCCCCCAAAACACCCCTTCCCAAGATCCCCCCTGTGGCAGTTGAGGCATGGAAGACTGGAACTCCATTTAGCGTAATGCTTAAGGCATATTTCAGTTTTTAAACTCACAGGACAAAGGCCTCCTTTAGCTGCCCGATTTCCAAAGCAGAAATTTTGGCTGTTTGCTCCCAGCTTAACCCCAGGGTATGGCACAAAACATGGCATCTTGCACAGGTGTGAAATGACAATCATACTGACTATTCTCAGAGCTATTAGTCATGCAAGTAATGATCTTAGAACACATTATAAATAAAGCAATATGATACATATTAATATTCTAAATGTTTTCTGCTGAATAAAATGGTAGTTGACCAATAATCATACAGAAAAAAAATCAGTAAAAAGCAGAGGACAACACTATTACAGAAAATGGTGAAAGTTCACTCCTAAAAGTTCCACTGACTTTGGTGAACTTTTCCATCTGACTGGTAGTTGACATAAGTAAAATCTAATCCCAAAGGAGGGAAAGTAAAAATTATTATAATTTGGAAGAGTAAGAAAAAAACAACTATGAAATTGAATTGTTACATCTCCTTCCTTTCCAGTGTTTTGCTTTCCCTCACTGATATTACCTAACTTGTGATTTGACTGGAGTACTTAATCTACTGAATGTAATTTTAAAACCTTCCAGCAGACTTTCCTTGGAGACAAAGTTTTCAATCTAACTCCAGCAGTACGAGTCCATGAACATCTAAATCATCTGGGATTTTTTGGCAAAGCACGGCTTTTGTGTTCTGCTGACTAATGGGCACACTATGGATGGTGATCAGAAGTTAAAGATTAAAAATTCACCTAATAGACAACAACATAGGGTGAAATTCTGGCACCAATAACAAATTGCAAGACTCCTGCTAGCCTACACATGGCCAGCATTTTGCTGCTACAACAGAACATTTATAGGTTTAATATAATGATCTACATGCATGATGTAAGAAACAGTTGTGCCATGCAAGGTAAAAATTGGTGTTGAACAAAATGCCTAGACATGAAGCTTATGATATTTTCCTTCAGTAAAGCAGTCATCTAGTATTCAATAACATTCTTCCCCAGAGGAAAACAAACAATCAGAAGCTCAGTTTGGATACCAGCCAATTAGCTACACATTAGATTACTGCTAAATCATCTATACAGCCAACTTTCTGTTTAATTCCCATCTCATTCAGTTTCTCATTTCTTTTCTGAGAAATTTCATTGGAGAGCTGAACGCTCACACCCACACAAACCGATTATGAACATCACAGCTGTCTGTACACTGGTAAAATTAAAAATCTTTTGGTTGTGCATGATGGAAAGACAGATTTAGAGATACAGACTACCACCCTCTTGAGACCCAAAAATCAATATATTTTATTTTAAATACAATGATGAAAGATTCCAAGATCTCAGATACAAAGTTTTAATATGCAAGTTTCAGGGGGGAAAAAAAAAAAAAAAAAAGGCATTTTCACCATCTCTAATAACATAGATCTTATTTGTCTTTACATTAACTAGCAGACAGCTCAATAGCACTGGTATCTTAAATAAATGTAGACATCACATCACCAACCATTACCTGGCACACACAAGCTACTCTGCATGTAGCAATTCTAAGACTCACAACAGTAGCAGTGTGAAGGTTCCTACCAAAACAAGTGGATTAACTTCTCCTTGCTCTTTTAATTCATCCTAGCTGTGGAGAGTTCTGGTCACACATAGAAAACTAAGGGCAAGATTCACAACCACACAGCTGCTGGGCTGCACTGGCAACAGCCACAGGCTTTTAACCTTCCTGCATACCTGAGACATTCCAGCTGCTTTTCATTTGCCCCATTATAGCACAAAGCAGCCAGAAGTACACTGCTTCACCTGGTTTAAAAACATGAAATAAAAAAAGAAATCTAAGATCAATGCTAAATTTCTCAAATTCATTAACAATGCCACATAATTTGTTCTCTAGTGTTTGATTTCAAGCATGAAAAGAACTTGCTTGAACAACATGAGCATTCATTTTAAATTAGAAACAAGCTATATCAAGTGTATATGAAAAATACACCTACGGAAAAAGTACTGCAAAAATGTTGTCTTTTAGCAGATTAACTGACACACCAGAAGACAGTGGTTGACACACTAGAAAGCTGTGCTGCCACTCAATGAGACCTGGACACACTGGAGAGTTGGGCAGAAAGGAACCTGATGAGGTTCAACAAGAGCAAGTGCAGAGTCCTTCACCTGGGGAGGAATAACCACATGCACCAGTACAGGTTAGGGGCTGACCTGCTGGAGAAGAGCTCTGAGGAAAAGGACCTGGGTGTGCTGGTGGACAGCAGGTTGGCCACGAGCCAGCAGTGTGCCCTTGGCGCCAGGAAGGCCAACAGTATCCTGGGATGCA
>NW_010338071.1:0-11416 GCF_000700745.2 Antrostomus carolinensis
TACCTCTGTATCTGCCGCCACTGCCCCGGCTGCTCCGGCTCCGATCAGCTCACCACGCCCCGCCTGCTCCCTCCGCCTGCTCTAACTGCCACTCCATGCCCTGGCCCCTCACGCTCCCTGGGGGCCATTTAAATCTCCCACAGGTGTCCCCGGCACCGCCCCTGCCGCGTCAGCCCCGCTCCCGCGATCAGCTGCTCCTGATGGGACTTGGCATCACGTCCGCAGCCTCCACTCGCTCCAGGATCTCCTCCTCCTCTCAACGCGTGTTCAGCCACGGAACTTGCCGTTGCCGCCGCTGCACTCCTGGCCGACTGGGAGACACAGATGCAATGTAAAGAACTACAATGGCATGTAATATACTTTTGGTTGTGGACTTGACAAAACTGTTTTATCTAAAATAATAGATTTTTGAATGATAAAAGTAATTTATTAAGCAGCTAGGAGAAGGCATAATAGTAATTTTCTGTTTTGTTTTTCCTGCTGCAAAACATCCCAGTTATCTCATCCCTTTTCTAGTGGGCCAAGGACAAAGTCCAGTCAAGGTCCCCAGCAGACATCCTCAGTCATGAACTCAGATCAGTTTCATCTGGACTTGATTCTGGGCTGCAGCTCAACTCCTGATTTCCCTTAGTATTCAAGGGAAGGCACAGGATCACATTCACACACTCATGATTATCCTTGTCAACAGGAGGAGAGGTTGCCAGGCTGACAATACCCAATTATCTTGCATAAGGGGAGGCTGAAGGAATGTAAATAGAGCATCAAGTATCTGCATTTGTGTTTTACCTGCCCTCAAGCAGATACCAAACCCACCCATACACAGTTTTTTTGACACTAAAACACCTCCCTTGAGAGTGTGACAAAATGTTTGCTTTTTGAGTGCACAGAAAAAGTCATGCTTTGAGAAGTAAATTTAAACTGATAAAGCTATTCAAGTATGTTGAACTAACTTCTGAGATTTCTCAGTAAGATGTGGTATTCTTTGAATATTTATCCCACTCCTAAAAAGCGGTGAATGAGAAGGAATAAGACTGATTTTTGTCGAGGATTGGTTAGCTGACAAGGGTCACATAGACATACTGTAGATGGCTGACCAGGATTTTGGGAAACATCGGACTCTGCTAGTCTGAAGTGCTGGGGTGGTAAGGACACGCTGTCCTTGACTGCAGCTGCTATACGATAACAGCATGCTTACGGTCAGCTAAGGCATGGGAACTTAAGGGAGTAAGCAACCAAGAATGAGGAACTAGGGGAGGGGTTGACGTTTAGGATAGTGACCAATTAATTAGTTAGGTTACAGAATATGTATGATCTCATTAAGAACTGTATAAGTATGCTGAACGCTAATCAATAAACAAAGCTTGCTGATCACTCATATTGAGTGCTCAAGTTCTCCCACTGCGACAATTTTCAGCATAAACATCATCATCTAGAAATTATGCTGTGGACTACTGAACATAAACCAAAATGAAGCACACAGTTACACTCTTCCAAACTGTAACAGTTATTCTGCATTCGTAGAGGCAAGGGCAAGACATGCTGACTAGGATATGAAACTCTATTCAGTTCCAATTTATATTCAATTTATAATAATTTTGTTCTTTATAAAGCCAGAAAAACTTACCTTGAGCTAGCTTCCCCCACTCCACCAAGTAAAACTATTAGTTTATTTTTGAAACAGTACTAATAAATTTATTTTTGTGGGAGAATATTATATATATCTGGGAAGACTACAGTAGCATTCACTGACTCTATGTTCCATCTTTTCAGGTAAGTAGTACTCCTCAAGATTTAAGAGTATATTCCAGACTCTGTTAAAACCTAATTCCAGGTTACACTCTGCTATGTGTCCACATTAAGCTAGATAGAATCTGGAATTCAGAGATGTGTATAACAACTCAGCTAAGCTGATTTGAAGTGAATCTACTTCTTCAAAATGAACTGAATAATTACAAAAAATATTAGACATTGAACAAGTTTCCATATTATCTGCTGTTCTATTTACTGCTACTCCACAATTAAATAGTCTCATGTACTGTAGAGATAGATGTACATCAGATAGCGTATGCATAAATTAAGAGAGTATACATATGCACATAGTATCAGTGTTTTAAGAGGAAAATACCTGAAGCACGTACACTTTTAGAGGAATAATTAAAAAAAAAAAAATAGACCAAAACCAACAACTCAATCTGATAACAGGCAGCAAAGGAAATAATATCAAGTTGTTATCATACATTAATTTCAATTTGAATTTACTAGTCATTGTTGTGGCTGTTTGTTATATTTGTATTCTAGGTCACAAAGTATCCTTGAAATTCGAGTTGGAGTTCTTATCTTCCAGCACCTTTAGCTTTTAAGCAACATAATAGCTGACTGTGATTTTGCTACATTCTATGGTTTTACTCCTGCTTCATTTCCCCAGTTTTCAGTAATCAAGTATAACCACTGCCTTAGTCAAAGCAACACATCAGGTACTCAAAAGTTCTGTTATTTTTCTAGGACTTCCATCAAGATCTTCTCCAAAGCACCTTTATTTCAGGTGGGGCAACTCTCTCATAAACACAACCTGCTTTCTTTATTCCTACACACCAAACTTAACATTTGGCAGCATTTAAACAGATTTTTCAAATAAGCTCATCTAAGAAATCTGATCTAATTAATTTAGATGATCATTGCCTACATCACCTCAGCTCCCTTTACAAGTGCTCACAGCAATTATTTCACTCTGTGAAAATACTGAATAGCAGCATCAGGTCAGGAACAGGCCACCACTAAAATATACTGAAAATACCTACAGTGTTATACGAACAGTTCCCCATTATGACTTCTTACACTAGAAGTCACCTTTGATCAAATTCATTGAGCTGCTACAGCAGGCCCCACCTCAGCCATGCTAAGGATCTCCTTTTCTGCTCTCAGGAACCACAATGATAAAGTATCTTGCACAACTCCAATGAATTATTACTTCTTCAAAGCTGAGTTAAAAGATGGGTCTACTAAACTTACCTGAAGTCTTCTGCTCAGTCACATCCCCATAGGTAGCAACAAACACCGCTTACTAACCAATGCCACCAGCTCATCAGGTCAGCCTCCTCTTAACAATCCTTAGGATCTTGAGAAGATTCCTAATCAGAACAAAATGTTTCAGGGTCTCCTTTATAGACCAGCTACATTTACTTTCTCATTTTCTCTATACTTCACTTTAGATAGAACCTGCTAAAAAAACCCCAAAAACCTACCAACAACAAAACAAACAGACAGACAGACAGACGGCCCACACTATAAAATCCCTTATTTCAGTCCCTTCTTCCTCTTCAGTAATACCCTTTCTACCCCCTCTTTCTTCTGGCAAAAAACCCCTCCCAAATTCCCAGGTGCTTCATATCATCATTCAGCAAATCACTGTTAAAAAACCCCCATCCCCTGCAAAGCAGGTGTAGGTAAACAAAATTTAAATTGCAGTTGAAAGCATTTTATCATAATTAAATTGACTATGCATAGGATTGGTGGGTTGGTTTGTTTTTCTAAGTAAGATGTATAATTCATATGCCATATTACATTAGTCAACACTGTTATTTTCAATGAAATTGTGGTTTCTTTTTTTTAAAAAAAAAGAAAAAAGACACAAAACAAACTAACAAGTAGAAACTTACTTAGCACTACTAATTTTCCATAAAATTAGCTGGATGGAAATGAGTTCCATTGCCTACTTTTGTCCCCTGATACCTTGTATCCCATCAGCAGGAACTGTATAAGCACCAATGCCAAGTTACTACAACTCTCAAAGTCATCCCAGTAATCCTTTTCAGAAACTTTCACAGTATTACAGACTTACATCACTCTCTGCCAAAACCTCACCTTACACCCCCAGCCCATCCCCCTGTCATTTGACCCACCTACAGAAAGGGGGACCATCCAGGTGGGGCAATGGCTCTGCAATCAAGCAGCTCACCTGCATCCCTCCATCACACCTCAACAAAATGGTTCCTTAGCAATCCAGAGGAAATCCAACCTCACTAGTTCTGCTGTTCATTAGTAATCTCCTTCACTTATGTTCCCTCTTCTGGGTTGTACAACTTGTTATTGCCACATTCTAGGATTTGTTTAATTAAACAAGATTTATTTTCTTGAATGCAAGTATACATGGCTTGGGGGTACCTGATAAAATATTCTTATACGTTCAATATACGTTCACTATTCTTACACATTCATTACGTATTCTTACGCATGACAATACATGATTTATTTTCAATCTCAGCTTTTTGTTCAGGTTTGTATTCAGCTCTTTAAAATTAACACCTTTATGACACTTAATTCACTAGATATTACTTGTGGTTTGATTAAATATATGTGTAGGTCCGTATATAACAAAAGGACAGGAAAATTTTCATCAAATAGACATTGCTCACGTTCATCATACATATTTTGGTTTCCATAAAGCTATCATAGGAAAAGGTTTATTTTATTTCTTATTCCAACTCTGAATTATTTATTAGAAGGGTCAAGAAGGGTCAGTAAAATGAAAAAAAACATGCTTCTATAAACATTTTGCTAGGAAGGTGTTGCTTTCATGTTACATCTCACTTGGGGAAGAAGTTAGGAAGGAGATGAGGAGGCAATAAGAAAGACTTTCAGTGGCTCTTTTCATTTTTCTTGGACTTATTTCTTTCTGTGCAAGTTTGAAGGTCTTCTACTTTGAGGGAAACCATCATGTTGGAGAAGAAGTTAGGAAGGAGATGAAGGAGGTAATGAGAGAGATTTTCAGTGGCTCTTTTCATTTTTCTTGGACTTGTTTCTTTCTATGTAAGTTTGAAGGTCTTCCACTTTGAGGGGAACCATCACCCTTTGCTTAGCTCTATTCAGAAAAGGAAGAAAACAGTAATGAAACTCAAATAATTTGAAGC
This sequence comes from Antrostomus carolinensis, assembly GCF_000700745.2. NCBI lineage: Eukaryota > Metazoa > Chordata > Aves > Caprimulgiformes > Caprimulgidae > Antrostomus > Antrostomus carolinensis. Next base: position 4,908 of record NW_010338071.1, read on the forward strand.
AACAATTTAAACACAGGGTCAGGCAGCTGCATGATGTGCCTATTAAATAGTATATAATTACATCACTATTCTTTTACAAATAAAAAAACACAAAAGGCGACTGAATAAGTGAGCAAATCATAGAATCATAGAATGGTTTGGGTTGGAAGGGACCTTAAAAATCACCTAGTTCCAACCCCGTGCCATGAGCAGGGACACCTTCCAAATGGACATCAGAAAATAAAACCTGGATTAAAATAATGTGTCTTTTTATGTAATTTAATCTGCACTCTTACTCTTTCCTCTGCTTTAGGAGGGATCATTCATCAGCATTAGAAAATTCAAGGTAGCTAGGCTGCTGATAAAGGCATAAAATAAGCATAATTTCTTAGATAAAATAATGCAATTACATAGGTTATATACCACAAGACATGACTACTTTAATTAGTTAAAAAAACACATCTTTTTACAGTATTTTTTTTAATTCACTAATTTAGAATGAATACTTCAGTAGCTTCAACAGCTACTAAAGTATTCTTTAAGCAATATTGGACCATACCTTTTTCAAATATTAGGTTCCTTTTCACTACCATCTTTAAACACCTTCCATAAGCAGACCTAGTGATAAACAATAGGACAATGACAAATTTGTATCACTTTGGAGGTAAGCGGTGAAGAAACGTTTGGCTGGGGAATTTCTGAATCCCATCTATTGCTCTTTGACACTAAACTGGGGTCATGCAATTCTCTAGTTACTTAATGTCCAGTTCTATACTTTAAATATGTTGTTTCTTATCCAACTGAGTCCTCATGCTCAAATTTGCTCTGAAGAAGCTGAAATTGCATTTAGAAAACAGTATTTCCTTTCCTTTATTTCTGTTCTTGGCACTTACTATCTTTGTTCAACGTGTAACATCATTTTGACACAATACAGTAGGTAATACTGTAAAATTGAATTAAATAAAAGCTACCCAGCATACACATACATGAGGGAAAAATCTATTGCTACAAAAATAGTGTTCAGTTTTCACTGGCTGCAGTTCCATTTCAAACTATTTGCCTAACTTCAGTAATTCCTCCCAGATCCCAGCTCCAGAGGTGACTGCTTACTTCTCAGCAACACATACACACACCATGTTCTTAGTTACCATGTTCAAGCAGGATTTTAGCATAAAATCTACTACTTTGTCTGAAGAGGAAGATTTCTATTTTACCAGTAAGAAACTCCATTTCAAAGTAGTATACTAGGAAGGCTTGCATGGGCAAAATACCCCACCAGAGCAGGTCTTCTGAAAGGGTCAGATTGCTTTGAAAATGTACAGAAACCACCCAAGAAACATTATTTGGAAAAATAGTTTGTTATTTAAAAAATCTACATAATCTATAAGGAAAATAGACAGAAGAGTGTAGGATACTTTCCTATGCCTCAATCCATCAGTGCCTTTAAGAGCTTTTTAAAGTATTATTATTTAGATTTGGACTGCAATGAATGGGTGATGTCTGGATACCTTTTTGTTTCTTTGTTTTGTAAAATACATGAAGAGAAATGATTTATAATGTCACCTCTATATTGTCAGCTCTATCCCTTTGTATAATTTACCGGGATTTAACAGTCACTGTACTACTAAAATTATTTTAGAAAACTATTGTGGTAGTTTTCTATCACAAAAACTCCTTCCCTGTGCTAATGTCCATTTATTTATCATATTAGAGTCAGTGTATAAAAAATAGACTATTGCTTTAGTTTTTGGTTTGGTTTGGGTTTTTTCCTGAATTTTGGTAAGTTTGTACTCTGAGGGGGGATGGAATAGTTTTATGCATGGAGGTATTTACATAATTTGACAAAATTCAGAAGTCGTATTAGCTGTCTATAATCTTCAGCCATCAATGAACAAAGTAGCAAAGTGTAATTCAGCTGAAGTGGGTTGAGATGGTTTTACTAGTGCAAGTAAAGGGAATGGAAGAGGAGAGCAGAAGTGAAACTCTAGCATAGTTCCAGGGACAATTAGGAGGTGACAATTTGTGAAGAAAAAGAATCCCAGCTTAGTGTGTTGGGAAACATTGTAATTAAATCAAATAATGTCTCTGATGTTGTTTTTGTACTGTAGAAAGAAGTTTCCAGTGACCAGCACAGAAGAGTGGTAACAAATTTATCATGTAATGAATTTTGTTATGTGGTGAAGAATAGAGGAAAATGAAGTGATTGAGCACCAACCTCATGCAGTGTATTTGTCATTCTGTGTGAATTAAAAAGCTAAAGGGACACTGTATAGTATTTGCTGTCTGTGTTTTGATTCATGGTGTTGGCTGGCTTAGAATTGTTAATGATAATGTCTGATGAACTTTTGAATTCGAATAAGGCAGTTAGGGTATTTTCAACTGGGAGCATCTTTAAAGTAAATTTTTGGAAGATTCAGCATGTTCAGCATAACCTTGGACCACTAGGACTGAATACTTTGATCAGCATCACGTAACAGCAACAATCTTAACTTTATTTATGTATACAGCTAGATTTTAATTTTTATAGCTAAAGTCAGTGCCTGCAATGTCACCAGTGATAATGTATTACCATTTTTTATCTGTGGAAATGGGAGGAAAATCACATAGACTTAATAGAAAATATTATGGTAATCCCCATATATCAGTTAAGATAACTGTATTTCAGCAGGGCATAAATTGCCACAGGCTGCTTCTGTATTCAAACAACTCAGAGACTTAAAAGCAAACACAGATATGTGTTTCCCTTTTCCTGGTGTTCATCAACATAGTTTAATTGTTGATTCAACCAGTGAAGTAGAAAGAGATATATGTGGGTCGTAGGGAGTTCAGAATGACTGAAAGACACCACTGCCAAGTATCATAAGTAATATTGTCCAAATTGTGCGATAATGGTGGCTGTTAGGTATTACTCCATTGGTTGTGCCGAAAAATCTAAGGGGAAAAAGCTAACTGAGGTTTATAATCTCATAGGAACAGAGATTTGTTGGAGGTGGTTGTCTTTGCTATTCACTTTATTAACATAAAAAGTGAAAAACCTATGTACAATTTGAGGCATTATTTCATATCAATAATAAAATATCTGCTTCTTACACCACCAGCAATATGTAAACATACATGCATATGAAATGTATTATAATATGTATATCCACTCTTTCAACCATGGCCCCAGCTGTGAGTTAAGGCCATGTTGTGTTACGCACTGTGCAGATTTCTGAACAAAAAAATGCCTGCTGCCCCAACACATTTATCCATTAAATACAAGTCAAAGGAAAGCACATCAGCCTGGAAAGAGATGGCAAAAGCCCAAGGAAATAATGGATGATGTACAGCCTCAAATGCCCAGAAGCTGTCTTGGAGCCAATGTAGGGGAAACAGTGGCTGGACGATGCCCATGCTATGGGTGCACAGGTCCTAGCACCAAATTCAAGAGGAGCATTGGGTGTGAGGGCAACTGTGCAGCCTTATCAGACTGATGTAGTTTTTTTCCTTGTAATTTTATGCCTCTTGTATGTTCTCCCTATCTTCATGACAAATCCTCTTACGTGGTACACACCCATCTGAAGGAAGGAGCTGATCATCCGTATGCTCGGTCTCAGCTGAGCAAAGCAGAGCAGAGCACATGCAGGATGGGTGAGGAGACGGGGGTTGCCATGGAAACCCATCACTTTGCTTCTAGTCTCCGTCTAAGTTTTAATACCAGATTGCAGTAGCCTGGTCTAACTTTTATCAACTGCCAATGACTGCAAGTGTTCACCCATAGTATTCTCACTCTTCACCCTTTTGAATATTTGCTTTACTTTTCTAGGAACTGTAAAAACTTTCACTGAAAAGGAAAAACAAAGTAATACCAAAAAATCTGATTTTAAGTCTAAAACTTTATAAGACCTGAGCCTGTTCTTATGAAAACTAATTCTAGGATTTTTTGTTATTGTTTTGGGGTTGGGTTGCTGCTATGCCAAAGAGTTAAGAAGACTTCAGGGTGTTTTATTTATCAGTCACTGCTTGCTTCATTTCATAATATAGCTTAACCAATGTAACACATAAAGAAAGAATCAGAGTTTTCAGGATTGTTCCTCACTAATCTCCCTTTTGTTAATATTTCAGGAACAGCTTTAGGTCATACAAGGCCCCTGTCAAAAGCCAGCTTAGATTGCTTACAGAAAGAAAAATTAGAGGAGAGGAGAGGAGAGGAGAGGAGAGGAAGAGGGGTGAAAACCTATTATGAAAGCCATCACAAAATATGAAATTTTCTCTTGCTAAATATCATAACATAGACATAAGGAATATAACCTTGAAATACATATTACTTTTTACATCTGTACATATGAACACATGTAATCATGTTAGGCTATATTTGACATGTACTATATATGAATAAATCTACTAAAATTGTAAACTTACTAAAAAGACAAAATGTTTTGATTGCCTGTTTGAAATTAATTTACAATCAACTTCCTTGAAGTGCAGTGTTCTATGCATTTGTTTCTGTGAGTTCACTCCTGAGTATCTTTTCCTTTCTTCTGACTGCCTGGCTTTTGTTCTTTCACCTTGTCTTTTTTTGGGACTTGAAAAGAGACATTTGTTTAGTGTGGTTCATATTTCAAGAATTGTCAAGTATGAGTGAATAATACTTGGCTGATTTCACAGGTTTCAGTTTTATAGCTGTAATATTTAAGTCATTTGTGGAGTCTGTATTTTTGTGCCCAAATAGCAATCTGCGATACATTATACACAACACGCATGTTTATTGGACTGCACAGAAAAAAAATAACAGCAGAGTAGTGAACTGAATTACACAGAGTAGAAATAATAGTTTATTCCAAAATTTTTGCCTTAAGAATGAAGACAGCCATCATCAACAAATTACCTGTGGTACTGAATTAACTTGTTTCTTCTTCCAGGTAATCATTGGAATACCTGAGACAGTAACACAGGTAAAAGGACTGGCTTCTTTACAAAGCAAAAATAGAGTTGATATGCAGGCCCCTCTTTACGCTGAAGGTTGTGCATCATCTAAGAGGTGTTCAGGTAAGAACATACAATATATTTTAACATAATTCATAAAAATTAAAACAAGAAAAATTATTTTATATACCAGCCTTAATGTGCAGAATCTGTGTGAAGCCATTGATAACACATGCTTTTAAGGCAGCTCCATGTATTTTTATGTGTACTTCCTTATATCCATTCTCAAGAAGTATACAACTCCTCGATGCAGAGCAGTATCCTTTCTTTTCTTGAAAGGCTGCTAAGTCAACAAACCACCTCTCCAGTTCAGATTGCTCCAGATACAGCATGGACTGACAGCTCTGGCCAGATGACAGTATTTCAGAGTGTTCTGCAAAGGCCATAGTGACTGTCCATGCAGGGGAAATGCTGCCACTGCTGGTCCCCACACCCTATTCCACAAGCAACTGGTAGTCAACAAAGCATGTGCAGGTGGTAGGAGAAGAGCTGGTGGCACAAGTGGCACCCACTCTTTGCCTGATTTTCCATCTGAAAAGCAGAACAGATGGCTTGGAAGGGAGACAGAGTGAAGAGCAAACATCCACAGAGTAATGAACAACCTCCTCAGATTAAATGTGCACATCTATCCAGCAGATCAGGATTCCAGCTTCATTTTGGTCTTCCAGATACCACTGAAATAATTAACAGAATTTAAAAATAGATGAAACACCATTCACAACAAATCAGAAAAAATAAAAACTAACCATTTCCTTTTCATTTCCATGTAACCAATGATTTTAATTACAAGAGGATTATTTTGTGATTGAAAATGGGTGGGAGAATGCAAGAGACGATGGTTCACATGACTGAATAGGAAGAGAAGTGCCGCCTCCTGCTAAGTTTACCATCCCATGTCTTCTACTGTGCGAGGAATACACAATGGATTACTAGAGTACTGTGTCGGGTTTGTGTGTGGGTGGGGGCGCATTTTTGGTAGTGGGGGGAAGGGTCACCTTGTGAGAGCAAAAGCTCTCCTGACTTCAAGGCAGAGACCCCACATCCCAGGCTGGGCCAATGAGCACTAGAGAAACGCCTCTGCGAATCCATATTTGTGAGGGGAAGGACTGTCCTGAAAAGAAGAGGGTGTGTTACCTGGATGAGAGGCCATTGACCTGAACAAAAGACGACCATCAGCCGAAACAAAGAGAGACCTTCGTTGCCAGAAGGAAGGAGGAGGAGGGGGAGGACAGAGGATCTCAGACACCCAGTTCAACAACATGGAGTAGGAGAAGGCAAAGGAGGTCCGTGCAGCCCATGGAGGTTCAATGGCAGAGCAGCTACCCACGTGTAGGCCATGGAGGACTCCACGCTGGAGCAGAGAAGCTCCAGCTTCTGAGGGCAAATGTGACTCTATTGAGACCCCAAGAGACGCTCAATGCCAGAGTGGAGGTGAGGATGTGTGCTGGACCGGAGACCCATCTGCAGCCTGTGGATGTCCCCATGCCGGAGCTGGGAGTTGAGCCCGAAGAGGTCCATAACTCCATGGGAAATTCACTTTGAAACATCTTGTTCCTGGATTTTCA
>NW_010338071.1:11443-54577 GCF_000700745.2 Antrostomus carolinensis
GAGGTGAACTGACTGCAACCCTATTCCATGTCCCCCTGTGCTGCTGGCCGGGAAAATGTAAAGAAATTGTGAGCAAAGTGATTTGAGCCCAGGAAAAAGGGACGGGTGGGGAAAGGTGGTGTAAGAATGTGGTTGTTATGTCTCACTGTGCTCAGATGAATGGTAACAAATTAAATTGATTTTTCTTCTCCTAGTTGGGTCTGTTTTGCCCATGACCATAACTGGTGAGTGAGTCATCTCTGTCCTTATTCTAATCTGTGCCCACTGTGTTGTGATTCCCATCCCATCTCACTGGATGGGGACTCTGAGTGCAGGACCACATGGTCCTACTGTGGCTAAAGCACCACAAGTACTACTCCACAGGTCTTCCTTTGAAAGGGATATTCCTCTATGTGAGCCGATCCCCAACTAAATTAGGCAGCTGCAGCTATCACTTTCTTCTGCATATCATGTTTCTCTGAGCTTTAAGCTGGAATATGTCATTTTCCACATATGGATCCCAACCCCCAGCTCCCCACTACCTCCACTCAGCAGGTTTGCCCATCTTCCATGTTTTCTAATATTATCCATCAGGTATTATTTTACAGGGTCTACAAAATATTTACTTTCTCTGTTCCTTCTACCTTAACAAGCTTGGTTTTTCAATGAAAAAAAGAAGTTTCACTGACCTGCATGAGTAAACCATGGCAGTTTCTCTGTCCACCTGCAGAGCTACACAGGTCTTGCACCATCATCCTTTTGGCTATGGGAGAGCTGAAGAGCATCAGTGTTACTGTGTGTTATTGTATAGCTAGAGCTGGATTTAGACAGTACTGCACCTCTGCGACACTGTCTTTCATGAACAAGTCTCCAGCCTTTTATCTAATGTTAGGATAAACATGACTTTTCAAGCTGATTAGATCATCAAACTGTTCTGAGATTTAAAAAGTTTCATATTTTCTTTTTCTTTCCTTCCTTAGGGTATGCTGGGAAAAAAAAATAAAATTGCACAAACCTGAGATTTTTTTCTCCAAGTGGTTATCCTGATAACTAATAAATCTAACCTTTCCAAGTAGACGTATGAAGTTAAGGGGACTAATTGATCATGTTGGCACAAAGGTGCTGTTCATTCTGCAAAGGCCAAGTTAATCCACATTGATGTGATTCAAATTAACCTTAATCAGCTACTAGGCTGACTGTTATTTCATTACTGGATATGCTACAATTAGACATCTCCTGTCTTTAAATGCCCCTCAGCTTTATTGCAGTGATTTTTTATTTTTTATTTTTTTTAAAATAATAAACACCCATTTACACATCAGATGCTATTAGTGTAATTGGCTTTAAGATTGACTTTTTTTGTGTAGTCACTTTTTGGTTCTGTTTATTCTGAAAAGGTCAAGTAATACAGATTGATGTGATATAAATTAACCTCAAACAGTTACTTCTCTTCTCAGAATGATATGCTGTCATGGTGGGGAAGGTTCAGACTGTTGCTTTCTCTTTCCTCTTTTTTTTTTCCCCCCCTCCACATGCATAAATCATATGTATTTCATTCCTAGAGACAGGTGCAAAACACTTACAGCCCTATAAATTATTCTCATAATAGAATTCAAAACCACTTGACTATTCATCAGAAAATTTTATTTTTTTCCTCATTGAAGGATTGTGGGTATACCATGAACTGTAAAAAAGATACACTTTTCAAAAACAAGTTTTACTTTGAAAGTGAAACTTGATAAAAAAAAACACTTTTCCAAAGCTTTCCTCCCTTACACTTCATACCTCAAGTAGACAGTGTGAACACTATTTTCAGCTGCAAATTCATGGTCAGTGTGCTTGATTGTGGCACTGAACAAGTGAAGCACGTTCCCTCATTTTATTTGGTTTCTTGAAGAAAACAAGTGTAATCTCCTTACCTCTTTTCTCCTTCAATTATCTCAAGCTAAGGGTAATGCCTCTTAACACCCTCCTGATGAAATGGAAAGGTGCAATGAGTGAAACACTCAAGGAGGACCGTAAGAAACATGAGACAAAAATTATAACTTTCTCTTCTGAGGGAGGGAATTAGATGGGGAAGTTGAGGGTGGCAACAACAACTTAAAACCAGCTCTTTCCCCTGTTCACCATTTCTCACATATACTCTCTAAAGAAATTTAGCTTCTTGAAGCAGGAGGCAATGAGTAGACACCTAAAAAATGTCTGTCTGTGCTGTGGGAATGATGCTCTCCCCTTACAGAGGTGTAACTCTGCACTCCCCATGGCTGCCTTCAAGCCCAGCAGTGGGAAACTACCCCAGGAGGGGCTCAGTGTGAAACACTGGGGAAGGCAAGAAGGCACATCAAGCCAGGCAAGTTGTCCTTCTGTCCTAGGTACCAGTATGTCTTTGCACAGCTCTGCACTCAGGCAACCTAATCTGGACGCAGATATACAACATGATGTAGGGAATAACCACAACTGTCACATCATTTATTGATCTGAATAAATGTTTAATTTTGCATTTAGTTGAAGGCTGCACTGTAATCAATAATTAATTTGCCAGTTGTGGTTATTTTACATGTCCAATCACCTTTCTACATGCAAGATAACCAGAACAAGAATATTATTTATTGATTCAACTCTGAACCTGGAGAACGGAGCACAGTGTGCTAACTTTGGCAGTATTTGTATGACTTCAGTGCTATTTTCCCCTCTGACAACATCTCCTCATGTATCAGACCCCCTTTTCATTCTATTCTGTTCCATAGAAATCCTCAAATTTGAAATTCAGCTCTGAACTGTAGGCAAGGAGAGTACTTGGTGCCAGCAACAAATGAAAGGAGTATTTTTTCATCCTACTGAATCCTCTAAACACACCGGAAAGACAGCAAAGAGAAACAGTTACACAGACAGAAGAGAAAGTGGCTCTGATTGTAAAAACATCTTCTTAAAAAGTAAAAAATGCTTATTGGTTCTCCACCCCTATGGAAATTTCAGACTCCTTCTCTCTGAATAATGCAACACCTTAAATAAAGAATTGAAAGGAAATGCAGTTGCTCTGGGAGAATTCCCTAAATCTTCCAGCTTTGGAGGCTGGAAAAGGAGAGCAGAGGCAGCTGTATCTTTGTAGTGTTCACACAGCGTTAGGGTTGCTCCTTTAATAAATCTTGAAGAAAAAAATATGGAAAAGTTCCTAATAATTCTTTAGAAAGTTTCAGGGTAACTAGCAGTGAAGATTATTTAGGATGCATGCTGTCCTTAAATTTTGATCCACAGTGAGGCTCTCTTTTTTCTGCCTCCTATTTTGCCACTGTATTTCTTCAAGTGTGCAAAATCTGTAGGGTTTTATTGTTTTTTTCCCCCCTTGTTTCTCAGTATGAAATAGAAAGGGTGTGAGACAGTCAGTTGGTGAACCCATCCACTCTACATCTACGGATTTTGCTTGGGACATCAATTATTTTGAGGCTCACCATATAAAATATATTAGAGACTAAATAAAGCTGCCTATCCATAAAGAAATCTATTGCTTTAGCGACCAAATGTGATGATAAACTTTACTTAAAATTGACATAATACTTGTAACATAAACACTAAGACTAATTATGAAAACAATCATAGCCAAAGCCAATTATACTGTGGGCTACTAAGTACGATCACGACCGCTATTTATGGTGACAGAAATAATATCGTAAGTATATATGAAAGACTATATACAGATGGTGAAAAAGATTATGCTTGACATAACTCAGAGAGACAAATTAAATTGAATGTCTGAGAATAAACTGGAGGAAGTAATATTACATCACTAAAAATGAGACTGACCTGCTCTTCTGCTTAAGGCCGAACTACATCTGATGTGACTATGAACAAATTGAAGTAGCTTTACACATCCATACACTTATGGATGTGTAAGCGGGTGTGGAAGTCTGATACAAATGCCACATTTTTCAGTTTGGATGAAGATAGTATGAAATACTGTTGGGCTTTTGGCATATATGCCTTTGGGCTTTCAGGAAAATATGAAATATTAGCACTCATCCAGAGTAAATGGTTTCAAAGTGGGTTTAATAAAGTTTAGTATATGTTTGGCAAAAACTGAACCTTCTTCTTTGCTACACATGAATGACCAGAAATATGCAGACTCACACCAAATAGATATATGGCTTCATACTCATTAGAGTATTATCAAGTCTGATTTTTGCATTTAGGAATTTTATTATACCTACTTATGTTCTTGTCCCCCATTATGAACTGAGATTAATTTAACACCACCAATTTATAAGCAACAAGATGTGTAGAGTTGGTTATCATGCTAATGTTCACTTCTTCTGTCTGTCATCCTAGATTGTCATTTACAGACGTTTACTTTTACAAGGGCATAAAATGATCCCAAAGTAGTTTCTTACTGCAAAGTCATACATTATACTGTGGCTCTCATTACTCTGATTCCCTAAATAAATTTCAGTAAAACTTAAATGAGCATGTTAATGATTGCTGTCAGTGGCTTGTCATTGTTATTTTTTTATGACCATGTATCTATATTTATAAAAATCAGCCCTAAACAGTCTACAGTATTTTCCTAGCTGTCCTCTGATGGCTTTTTCACCCTACTATCTGGCACAACAGCATTTCAAAAAAGCCACATACAAGGAAGGTTTTAGTTTCACTTTAAAATATCCAATTTAGTGTGTTAGGTGAAAGAAAACCTTGAAGGCAGCCAAACTACCTTGTGAACACAACAGTTGTGCTGGAAATGAAACCTGGTGGTTCTCTTTGAAGACAAGCTACCTGCTAAGCACTCTTGAGCATGAGTGTTCAAAACTCAGCAGAAAGCATGGTTTATCTCCCTTCCTGGTCATTTTGTACTCAACAAGCTCCTGGGAGGCTTTGGAATAGTGTTTCATATTTAAACCTAAATTGGAAAGAGATAGCAGCCTTTATAAAGACTCTGAACTAGATTTTCAGAACAACAAATTGACAAAAAATCTGCTTCTGTTCAAGCATCAAAACGACTGGGAGATTTCAAAAGAATCTCTTCTAGAAACCTGTCCTATGAGACTTAGCCCATCATTCTGAGGTGCACCCGAGAAAAGTAAGGTGAATTACCATTACTCTTGGCTAAAAGAAATCAGTTTCTCCTCTGTAGTTTCTTCCTTGGTTTATCATCATCTTATTTAGTTGTTCAGGGTGGAAGGGTGTTTAGATTTTTGTATCATTGCAAGCCTAATGACTGTCCCCCTGTAACTAGAGGAATACCAAAAGATAGTCATCAATTATGAGGAAGTCTGTGACTAATTAGGAAACTACAAAATTCTTTATTAATAGGTTAAGAAGCACATATGACACTTGGTAGAACACTTCTTATCCTGTGAGCTACTCTAACAGCTATTTTTCAGTATTCCTGGACTAACACAGAAGGAACATTTTCAGGTCTACAGAGAAAAAAAATAAAGAAGGCATTCAGTAAAGATTGTTTTAAGAAAAAAATCCTTCATGCACAAATATTATCTGTTGTGACTAAGAAGACAGAACTACTTCTAAAGCTCTCAAGCTGGAAAATTTGGATTCACAGGTATGGTAAATGAATGATGTTGTGTGAATGGCATATATTCAGCATAATAAAAATGTTGCCATCTGCTATAAGATTGGATAAGAGTCGCTACCACAAAAAAAGAATATATTTTAGAACAACTGTGCCAGAGGAAGTAACAGGCCAGTGTTATGAAGAAAATAGCAAAAGATCTATTTGATTCCCTCATGTTAATATCTAACAGTCCTTAGAAAACTGGGGACATTCCAGAGGTTTAGGGAATACCAATCTTTGATTATTTTAAAAGAATTGAAAGAATTACTAGGAACAACAGACTGGTCAGTCTAATCTCTTTAATAGGTAAAAATCATTATGGATTAAAGGTTAATAGTGTAAGTACTGCCCATCAGCTTGGGTTCAAAGCAAGCAGATAGCGTCATTCTTTTTTCTTTGATGGGATCATGGATCTGAGCAGTAAACTGGTATAGTGTACTGGGATTTTTCCAAAGCATCTGATTTAGTGTTTACAAATTGGTTTACAGAAAAGGTTAGTCCCATATTTAATTAATAATAATCAGGGATTGAACTGGAAATTCATAGAATAGATTAAAAGGATCAACTACAATTACCAATACACAACAATGAGTATCTGATGCTGTCTTTAACGACATCACTGCTGAACGAACTTCTCGGCCAACGTTATTTTATGTTATGATCTTTAGTATATAAAATCTTTCTTATTAATGCCCAAGAAAAACCTTGACAAGGTACGAGCCTTGCAGAAGAATGGCTTAAGAGAACTAATGGTTCCTTATGATCCCAGCTTTTATGAAACTGAGAAACAACTAGTTTGTCTGAATAAGGTCTCAGAATCTGACATTTGGAAAGATTTTTTGCCAAAAAGCATTAGACATCTGGCACTAGTTCCCTCGTATTAGAAAGGTCATAGCCAGCAGGAACTGATAGAGAACTCCGGAAATCTTTGGCAGTCACTAATTTGAATCTGAAAAAATATCTAAGGACTTGACAAATGCAGTCTTTTCAGAACAACAGGCTGGAAATTTGAAAAAGCATAGCTTCAAAAGGAGATAATCTGAAATAAGCAGGTTTGTTTATTGGTCTTTTAGTGAAGAAATTTCGAACTTCTATAACCCACAATCATAACTTCACGAAGGGGCTGGCTGAATTGGTCTTGTTCAGTCAACCATCAGTCATTAGTAATAGCAAAAAGGGTTGTTATACATTTTGTTCACTCCTGAGACAAGCTAAATCCAAAATGTCACTTTTAAACTTAAGAAAGGAAATTCACACCCTGTAAGTCATACTAGATACAAACTCTCAGAAGGGTCTTGATGGCATTTTTCTTCCCTATCTCTTGTCCTTGGGCACAATGTCCAATTTTAAATATAAGCCTATTGCAAAAGAAAATTGGAAGATTTAGATCATGATTTTTTAAATAAAATGCAAAATAAATGTATAGCAGCCTTCCAATACCTGAAGGGGGCCTACAAGAAAGCTGAGGAAGGACTTTTCATAAGGGCAACTAATGACAAAACAAGGGGAAATGGCTTTAAACTGAAATAGGGGAGGTTTAGATTAGATATTAGGAAGAAATTCTTCACTGTGAGGGTGGTCAGACACTGGAACAGGTTGCCCAAGGAAGTTGTGGATGCCCCCTCCCTGGAAGTGTTTAAGGCCAGGCTGGATGAGGCTTTGAGCAACCTGGTCTAGTGGAAGGTGTCCCTGCTGATGGCAGGGGGTTTGGAACTACATGGTCTTTAAGGTCCCTTCCAACCCAAACCATTCTGTGATTCTATGCTTATAAATTTTATATCTGCATATATGTATATAAATCAAAATAATGAGACTTCTAATAGAAAGACTACAGCTAACCTGTTCCACTATAGCCACTCGAGATTTCCTCTAATCAAAATATCATATAACAAGATTCTGCATTTTAAGTAGAATGAGCAAATAAAGAGAATACCAAGTATTTTATAATAAATTTGATTAAATTTATGTGCAGATTCTCAGTTTTGAAGAATTTCCAGAAGAGATCTCAGTGGGTCTAGAAATGGCTTTTAAAGTGTTATTTTAACCTTTTAGTAAAAATTGCCTAAAGATACAGCTCAAATTGCAACTCTGTCCACTATTAATTTGTCCATTTACTTAATAAGAAACCCTCAATACACTTAGAAGACCAGTGTCACTAGGTTCAGATGAGATTAATATCAAATATATGGTAGTTTTCTGGCTATGTCCTCAACAAATCTTCCTTTCTAATGGAGGACCCCCTTTCTCCCTTCTTCCTTCCCTTCCTCATAACTTTGGATGCACATGCTTAAATTCCATCTACTCCCATCTAAATTTATTTAAGTAGCCAAAAGCTTTATTGACTCTTGTCCTTAATCCTTATCAATTTCAGAACATATTGCCTCTTCTCTGGATACCGTAACTATTTTATGTGCCAAAGAGATTGAAATTAAATATACATTCTGCCAAGACATAAGTATTCTTCTTTACTTATAGATAAATCAATACATTAAATAATTAATAAAGGTTTTAACCAATATTTTAATCTAATTAAATAAGCACTGTTTGTGTTTTATTAATTGGTACTATGTTTGACTAACATTGTCTTATTTAACTACTTCTTGCAGACATGGTTCATTTAATTTTGCTACCATATTATTAATTCCATATGTCTGCATTTATTTATTAATGGTAGATCTAAATAAGTCCAGTAAGATAGGCATTTGTGCAAGACGAATGAGAGGGAGTGGGCTAAGTAGTAGCCCTTTTCTTAAAATTTTCTATGTACTTTTACTTTTTTCTTAAAACTTAAAAAAAAAACCCAAAACAAACACAAATCTTTAAGCTAATTTTGTTTAGTGTTGTAATGAAAATGTTAAGTGTTTTCACTTCATTCAGTAGAATTATAAGTTGAATGTTTGACACAAACAAAAGCTATAAAATATGGCCTTGAACGATTTAGTGATGAATGGGATTGTGTGTAGAGATGAATGAAGTATGAGTTACAGTGATTCTGCAGAAAATCTGCCCTGCAAGGCAGTGTATAATCAAGACTTAAGCATTTCTTCTTAATCCCTTTTATTTTAGGTGATCAACAAAAAACCTAACAGGTTCCCCATATATCAACACTTTTGTGGATTCTTCCTTTTCCATTTTCTGCAGACTGTTACATGCTTTTTTTTCACAATAATATGCACAGGTGTCTCAGTAATGAGAAACACTCATCTGATGGGAAAAAGCATACCCTGACAGATGCAATTTCTTTCTGGACTCTTTCTGCATCAAGAAATGGGATCTCTGTAATTGCTTGGCTTATAAAGAGACCGAAAACCGTACCAAAGAATTACCCCTCTTCCTTCATCCTGTTTTCACTCCCTTCTATAACTCAGCTCCAGAATGCTGGTAGAGACTAGGTACCCGGGTTAGATGGTTCCCTAGGCCTGCCCCAGGTTGGACGCTCCTTTTCATGGTTTTAGTGCTTTGGTGCAGAACAGGAGCTTGAACAAACGCAAGTCGCAGAGAGCCTTGGGTGAAAATTCTCCCTTTTGCTCAAAATGAGAGCATACACCCAAAAAACAAGTGAGCCCTGACTACAGAGTCTCTTCACGAAGCAAATTCTCAAACAAGAATGAAAATTAATCAAAGTTCCTATGGCACCTAATAACACTGCAGTCATTGAGAATGATTTTTATTTTCCCTAATGAGCATTTTATAGATACTCAAATTTGAGTAGTGCCTGAATCTTTCAAAATAAGAACCAGAGTTTTCCCTGGAGAAGCAGCATGTTGCTGAATGCAATCTGTCAGCACGTCGGGCTTCTCAGATTCCTACACTGTAGTAACAGATGATCAAATCCTCTTCCATGTTTCATGAATTGAAGGTGTAAATCAGTTTAACCGTTAAAGAAGTCAACATTCCTCTTATCTATTAGTTACTTTGATTTTATAGATAAAGGTATAACTTCTATTGCAAGTAATTAAAAAGGAATAATTTATTTCACAATGTAGTTTCTATTGCAGTCTGCTTCAAGCCTAAAATGAGGGCAACCATTAACTGTAATTTTGCTTTTCTAATGTATTCTCTCAAAAGAGGGATGTGATTTCACTTTGATTTTTCATTTCCATAACAGGAATTGTGAAGTATTTAAATATAGCTAGTCCCGAAAAAAAAAAATAGTCTAGGAACTTGGCCCTTTCCCTCTACTACTATGGAAATACTAAATTGCAAATAGCTTCATCCCTTGTCTGTTTTAACGCTGAAGAATCAAAAGATGCTCAATTGGATTTCCTTCAAAATACTACTAATTTCATTAAAAAAGATGTTTCCACCAGACGACAAAGATTAAAAACATAGTTGAATGCACTTCATCCCAGCAACACTAATATTAATCTCCTAATCTTCATCTTTTTTCTCACTTTAAATCTATTTCGCTATGTAGAAACCACTTCTTGTCTGATCATAGTTCTTGTCTTTGAGTAGCATTTTAAATTACATAAATAAAGCACGCTATTTATCCATAGCATTTCTGTGAATTTCTTTTGCAATCAATCATCAAACAGGAGTTTAGAATCATAGAATCATAGAATGGTTTGGGTTGGAAGGGACCTTAAAGATCATCTAGTCCCAACCCCCCTGCCATCAGCAGGGACACCTTCCACTAGACCAGGTTGCTCAAAGCCTCATCCAGCCTGGCCTTAAACACTTCCAGGGAGGGGGCATCCACAACTTCCTTGGGCAACCTCTGCCAGTGTCTGACCACCCTCACAGTGAAGAATTTCTTCCTAATATCTAATCTAAACCTCCCCTATTTCAGTTTACAGCCATTTCCCCTTGTTTTGTCATTAGTTGCCCTTATGAAAAGTCCTTCCTCAGCTTTCTTGTAGGCCCCCTTCAGGTATTGGAAGGCTGCTATAAAATCCCCCCGAAGCCTTCTCTTTTTCAGGCTGAACAGCCCCAACTCTCTCAGCCTGTCCTCGTAGGAGAGGTGCTCCAGGCCTGGGAGCTGGAGCTTTAGGATAGAGCTTTGTCTTCACCTGTACATCCTTCCTCAATGTTCCCAGGAAATTCTAGATAAGAATCATACAGACATATATTCCAAGATACTGAGATGTGAGCATGCATTTCATTTATGTCCTTTATTAATTCTTGCTGCCTTTAAAAATGTTTAAAGGGAAAAAAATACTGTATACCTGTATGGTGAAACGGCATTATATCTGTATAAGGCAGTACGTTTTAAAGCACCTGGTTTTGTACCTGTGTTTATTGAATCTTCTGTTTGTGATTCTGGGCAGATGCTGCAGACAGCAATGCAGTCCCTGCTGCTCTTTGCTGTGGAATTAAGCTCCTGAGCTTTGTGCTACTCTTTGACTGGCTTAATCACCATTTTACCAATCCCGTAGTAAATCACCATTCTACC
This sequence comes from Antrostomus carolinensis, assembly GCF_000700745.2. Lineage (NCBI taxonomy): Eukaryota > Metazoa > Chordata > Aves > Caprimulgiformes > Caprimulgidae > Antrostomus > Antrostomus carolinensis. The sequence continues at coordinate 22,381 of NW_010338071.1, forward strand.
CTCTTTAAAAATGTCCAGACAAACACGTTGACACCTAATTTACTACACGTTATTATTTGAATTGAGGAAGTGTACAACAAAGACAGTTCATCCCATAAGCACTAAGCCAGTTGTCAGGTCGCTGTAAGGATGTGTGAGCACCTGCCGAGCTGAGCCAACTTGTAGGGAGGAACAGCAGCTTCCAGCAGAGTACAGTGCTGTGTACAGGCAGCTTCCACACAATCAATTAGATACCCATGGAGAGAAAGAGTTCAATTGATAAACTAGCAGCTTTTGCTTCCTTACATTTTTAATCTCTGCCACGCAAGCTCAATTTCTTAAGTATAGTGCGTGACAGGGAGTTTATCCATATACTTCAAACAAGCAAGGCTTGTGACTCTACAGTTCTTAACCAAAAGGGAAAAAAAAAAATGTCCACAAAAAAGGAAGACCCCTGGTACATGACAGGATACTTTTGAGTAAAAACACTCTTTTGCATTTTTATAAGTAAGGTAAAAATACAACTAACCTCCACTTGAAAGCATAAATGTAGAAAAGCAGGCTACAATTTTCTCAGATCTCACAGCATGCAGCCCTGCTGATAAATGGTTGCCAGGAAGGATATTCTAGGATTTGGAAACTCTTTATAGTGTAGAAAGCTAGCCTTTCTAAATGTTGTGGTGTCATAGCCAAACACCACACAGCCACTTGCTCACTCTCCCCCCTGCCCTGAGGGAGTAGGGGAGAGAACTGGAGGGGTAAAGGTAAGGAGACTCGTATGTTGAGATAAGAAAAAAATAATAAATGAAATAAAACTGTAAAAAATTATGATAATAATAGTTATAATAACAATAGAATCTAGAAACGAGTGATGCACAGTGCAACTGCTCACCACCCACCGATTAATGACCAGCCTGTTCCTGGATAGTGATCCAGGAGGATTGGAAAATCCCAAAACTACAATCCTGGAAGAGAGAGAGCATTCTGCTTGACCCACATTTATATACTGAACATGACATTATATGATATAGGATATTGCATTGGCATATTCAAATGCCAGTTAGGGTCTGCCAATTTTACTATGTTCCCCCAGTTTTTTCTGTACCTGCAGACTAGCAAAACATGGGAAGTTGGAAAAACCTTGATTTTCTTAGTAACAACTAGAAACATCAGTATGTTATCAACATTCTTCTCATACCAAATTCCATATTGAATCCAAAGGACATCACTATTTTAACTGCTGAGAAAATTAGCTCTGTCCCAGCTGAAACCAGGACAATGCTTTATTTTCATTTTATGAGGGCAGTGTTTCAGAAAAAAATATTAGATCTTGAAATCAGCTGATTAATACATGCTTTTCCTCCTGTCAGAAAATCTGGAATAAAATGTTACTGAGCAACAGTCTCTCTTAATACAAACAAGTCTCCTGGCATTACCATGGGCCTCCAGCTTCCTCTTAAATCCTGAATTTTACCTTGTTCTATGCAGAATGGATTTGTTCCCAAAAGAGAAACACCTGTGTCACACACCTAAAAATTATACACATTTTTTCACCTTGCTGGGCCTGCACTTTGCAATGCTCACTAATTAGCACTTAGGAGAATGCTATTGTGTTTTCTGCTTGCCTTCTATACACAGGCAGTTGGAGTTTAAAATAAATCCTGTTAAGTTCCAGGAGTGGATGATTACTTTCTCATTTTTGGTTCTAAATATGCTAGTTGTCGCTCAATTTATCCTATCCTTTATCCTTTCCATTTTCAATGTCTTTCCACTAATTTTCTTCCCACCTCCTAGTGGGAATTTCCACTCGCTGGCTGGAATTCAGCAGAAATAATAAACCCAAGTAAAGATATCCAGCAAAAGATCTTTGCCTAAGTGCATGATTGCAGATGTTGGAGCTGTGCCCAGAAAAAACCCTGCCCGTGCTGATCCGTCCCTCCCTGTTAGAAGGGAGCAATTAGTCATGTCGGTGGCAATGTTTGCCCCCCCAAGACACATCCCTGGAGGGATCCTGCAGCTCCTGAGAAAAGGTAAGGTTCAAGAGCAGGGCGAGAGAGCAGCAGCTTGTCCCTTCCTGTTGCTGGTAGTAAATCCATGGCAAAACAGCGATGACAAAGGTCTCCCCCCATGCTGCAGTTGTCTGCTTCAGTTAAAATTGCTGGAGTCAGGCATCAGCCAAGGCACGGTGTGTGGGGAGGCCTTGAAAATTATATAGCAATTCTATTCAGGTGCTGATGCACAGAAATGTGTCTGGAGACAAACATGATTTATTGGCCTGCGTTAATATGGTGCACTGTCCATCTGATGCCATAAACATGCACAAATCTTCTCTTGTCCTTAGGTATGAGAGGGGTTGGTCAGCTCCTAATGATGTTACTCTCTATCTATATCAGTTCCAAAAATGCTGTTTTCTCTAGGCCTGCCTAAAATATTACATAGGCGTATACACAACATGGGACCTTTTCCATTTGTAGTTTAACCTTTAAGAGTTACTCTGATAGTAGCTACAGCGGTTTCATACAAGATTACATTTGATAGAACTGGTGGAGTGACCTCTTTTCAGATGATAAAATTAAAGTTCAAATGTTTTCATAAGGAGTGTGATAGGGCTGCTTGAGGGATGTGGTGGATGCAGATCTTGGGAATGCAGGTGAGAAGCAATCGGAAGGTATAAAAGAGGCAGAGCACAGTATAAACTATATACTGAATGCAATGCAGATCCTTGAGGGAGCTTGTAAAATATTCAGAGCAAAGCAGAATGCAACTGAATAACGCACCATAACTCATCCTGACTCCTTGTACCTTTCTAAAGGTAACAGACTCAAAGAAGTCTCTTTTAACCTGCAGAGACTCATATATAAGTGACTAAGAAGAAATAAACCAGATAAATGCACTTTAAATGCACTGTGACTATAGATGGTGCAAAGTGCCTCTGCTAAGGGCAGCAGCAGCTTACAGGTGCAGAACTGTAAAACCGTGCATTATGGACCTTATAGCCAACATAGCTGGGAGGCTGTTTTGTGGAAAAGTGCTCATGTTGTTCCAGATTTCTTTTTCCCAAGCACATCATTGCTGGTGTGACCTGTCTGAAGTAGCCTATACAGTGAAGGATGTGCAACAAACACAGCTATGAATGTCCACTGTCCCAGGAAGGCAAGAAGAATAAGGCTTCTTTTCCTCCCTATCTCAGCTGCTATTTGCATAGACAAGCTCTAGTGTCCCTCTTTGAGAATGTGAGGAATCAAAACTCATAGAACATCTGAGATTAATTTAATTCACAGGGTTAGGTTTGCACATGTTCTAGTTTGAGGCAGATCATTTTAGCTCCAGCAAAACAGACTTGCACTTAGTACTATCGTTCTTTCATGTTACAAAGGCCTCCGTTTGAAGGGCAGAAGAGCTGTTGGAAGCTATTTACATAGTCAAAAAGAGACCAGATACAACATAAGAAGGAATGTGCACCACACTGAGCCCTCAAAATGTATTCTTTGAAATTACAGCTCTGTGTGGTTATATCATCTTGGCAGCTGAAGTAATACTCTCTGCAATTATCCATATTAGGAAAACTGTAAAAATTAGAAACAGCTCTGTTTATAACTTCATTTTTCTATTCTTAGTCTTCCAGAGCCAAAGCTTGATTAGCCCCTGTATTTCAAGGATCACTCCAGAAGTTCTGATCATGGAGATTCCACAAAGCCTTAACACCGCTCAGCTATTGGGAGTTACCATGTTTAAATCCAAACACAATTATCAGGTCTCTGGACAACCCTTTACGGGTATTAAGACTGTGTTTTTAAAAAACCCTGGTAGCAGTTTTTTGACCGTGTTATGATTCCATAGACTGGAGAGTGGATATGAAGGGAATGAGCTGCTGTTAGTATTAGTAAAAGGTCTTTTAAGGGAAATATTTTCATTTGAATACTTTATTTAAAATTTTAAAATGTACATAAAGCTTCCTACCTTGAAGCATACTGGTTCTGTCAAGTAACAGGAAAAAAATAGAATGAAACTCTCCACATAGTGAATATATCCATGGTTATGTATCTATACTGATATGATTGGTATAAATACAGATATATACTTGTTTATGTTGTTTGATTACTAGGTTAGATGTATCGGGCAATTGTGGCATAAGAAGCAGGAGGTGGAAGAAATGAGGATAAGCAGTATTATCAGTGTGTTTCTCTCATTGAAAACACTGCTCTGAAGAATAGCTTTGGGAGCCACTAAGCCACATCCACCTCTGAAGCCCTGAGTTTAAGGCTTAAATAAGTGATAGCAATGATTATTGTTTGTTTTACGGACACGTCACCTACACATCCCCTCCAGATAAGCATAGACAATGATCAGTCTGCTACCTATTGCAAGTTAAGAAAGAACATATTCCTCATACGCTCCTTCCCCTTGCAGGGTGTCCTTGCTAAGAGCTCTTCTACTAGTTAGGTGGTGTGGTGTGTGGGGAGTGTGTGGAGGGGTGTGTGTGTGTGTGTGTGTGTGTGTTCAAAGTTATTACTTGTCAGTGTGTTTTTTTACCCCCCAGGATATAGTGAGAAATCACCATCCATCCTTCGATTTGCAGAAATGCAGATGCTCCATTATCACAGCACAGTACTGATGCAGTTCCCAGAACAACAAGCTGCAAAATGGGAGAGGCCCATTTCATTTTGGCAGAGGCAGTCAGAGGACAGGAAATCTTTTGGTGCTTTGAAAACTTCCACCTGAAATCTTTCTCTAGACCCTTTCTATGCACATGAGCGTACAACAATCATAAAGCAAAACTCAAGAATACACATATACCTTAAAAGAAGGCTTGAGTCTGGCTTTCATACAATGGTATTTAAAATTCCCTGCTTTTTAAGGCAGACTGATAACCTACCATACACACGCTGGATAAAGAATAGTAGCTAAATTCACCCTCAAACCAATCCACTAGTCAGTTCCAAGTTGATTCACTGATGTTTGAATGAAACATTGATGTTTCCTCAAAGGGAATTTACCTTGATGCTGTTTCTCTGTGTGTTCATTGTTTAGGGACCTTTCAGAGCCAAAATGCCCAGCATGAATCTGCTTCGTTATCTCAAGTCACAAGCTTTGCAGACCACAGTAGCTTCAACTGGCTCAGGCGAGAGGTCCTTAAAGATACAATTTGCCTTAGCTTTACTCCCGTTTAAACATCACAACATGAAATAATTAACATTAACTTGATAATTTAAAATACTTATAACCACCTTGTTCTACAGGAAGTGCAAAAGACATATTATTCTCTGATGTGGTGTGGCTGCAAATTTCCACTCCAAGATCATTGTTGTAGGACTATAAACCAGCTTGTTCCCCCCATTGCTCCACGTTCCTTAAAGATTCAACAAAAGCAAGTGCTGATATTCTCTGTCATAGCCGCCTTTTGAGTAATATGGAAGAAGTGTTTTCTATTTCTCCAGAGAAAACTCCTCAGTGTCTCAAAACCTGTTCATTTTGTCTTTTGCTTCTTTCAGAAGCAAATAAAAATCTGTGAAATAAAATGATTTGCAAATGTAACTGTAATAAATACAACAAAATAAATAAATAGCAGATATTTTCCATTTACACTTTAAAGGAAACAAGTTTACTAGGGCTCCATGACCTAGTAAAAGCATATAAAAAAATAAAGCCTGTAGCAGTCTATTTAAAATAAATAAATAAATAAATAAAAGCATTTGGTAGCATCTGAAAAAAAAGAGCAGTTTACTCAGCTTAGTCTAAACCGTGTTGCCTTTTTTATTGCTTCTACAGAATTTTAAGACCCCTATTTACAGTGAAGCCCATAAGAGCCCATTTCCTTTATACTTTTGTTAAGGAAAAGGAGGGGGCTGAAAGCACAGTTTTAGAACCATATGGTTAGGCAATACTCTTGTCAAATATCAGGAGGAAAGAATAGCTTCTGAGAGGCCATAAAACCACTAGAATGACAGTGAGATTTTGTGAGTAAGCTCTAAGAGTATGAAAGCTGTCCTGATGGGTGACAGACCGGATGCCCTGGGATACCATTCCAATAGGAGGAAAATTGTAAATTAAAAACCTGCCGCATACAAAAAAGACAATCTAAGGTGATTATTTAGAAGAAAAGTTTCAGAGTAAATGCTCCCCTCACAAAGGTGACACTGAAAAGTTTCGATGTGTAAATGCTGTCCTCTCATTGTTTGAAATGTCGGCAGTTTCCATAGCATGATTATTTGTATAATTGCTTCGTGTACCTAGTACTAATTTACCTTCATAGCATATTGACCCTGTATCACTTTAAACTTTGCACAGCTATTAACAGATTATGCCACCACTTTGTAAACCAGTTTTCTGCTAGATTTTTCTCTTTCAAGCAGGCTTCTGTTTTTCAATACTTGCCTCTCAAGGTATTTCTCTCTATTCATCCCTCTCTTCAAATACACTAAGGGCTTGTCAGGCTGCCTTTTGTTTTTACTGCCTAAAAACAGGTGTAGAAGGATAGTAAATCCAACTCAACAGCAACATTCATGACCAATTTTCATTCAAAGCAGAAGGTATTTTCCAATTGCTGAACATCAGTTTGAAGGTTGCAGAAGTATGTTAAAATCTGAACACTCTGGAGACAAATGTCACTGCCAGAACTTCTTTCTTAAGCAAAAGTAAACCTGTACTTTTAAAATCTCCTCCAAAGTTTTAACTTCTCACTTTTTTTTTTCCCCTCACACTGCTTTTCCTCTCCAGGGGGGGAAAAAAAAAAAAAAAAAAAAAAAAAAAGCGCCTTCAGAATTAAATGCATTATTTTCTTACTGTTCTGGCAACATCTTGCATTTATTTTAGGATGCAGCATTAAAAAAAAAAAAAAAATGGCCTCATCTCCTTACTGGTCTTCCCAACTCCCACACTGCTGTGCTAATACAACCATCTGTAAGTCCTAGCAACACTGAAGAAAACATTTTTTGATCCCAATTTTAACCTGAATCAATTCTTCACCCTTTTTTTTTTTTTTTTTTTTTTTCTCCCCTTTTTTTTTTTTTTTTAAGTTAGATGATGGCTGGTGAAGACAGGCTATTTCCACTAAAATAAATGTTCATTAAAACATAGAGTCTGCATTTTTTAAAAAAACTAATTTAATATATATATAAACTCTGGTATTATATAAAATTATGTTTGATTGACATGACATTTTGGCTTGGGTGCTTCAGAAAATACAAATCAGAAGAGCAGAAAAAAAATAACAGAGCAAGTTGATTTATCACTGGTATATACTTTTTGTTGAGTTTATACTGATAAACTTTATAGTTTGCTACTTATAACCATATTACCTCAAAAGGAAGTAAAAATCAAAGATTATAAAACTGTGGTATTAAGATCCATTTTTAAGATAAATTTTTTTCTGCTATCCCAAAAGAATGAAGAAAAGTTGAGATGTTGCAAAAGAACTGTTTCATGTTACAATAGCAGAATGTTAGAAATAGGATACGATCTGGATAATTTAACAGTTGCCAAATAAGATGATTAAAAATATATTCAGCTGAAGACAGTTCTAGTTCAAGTTTCTAAATGTATTTATCCTTGCTTTTAGCTTCTCAGACATCTCTTCGGGCCAAGAAGAGGGGATTTCAGTGAAAATGAAAGTTCATTCTGAATGGTGTGAAATATGAGTTGGAGATATCTTGTAATAGTGGGTAATGCTCACTGTAAAAATATGAGCTATAAAATTTAATCTTAAATTACTTTATACTGCTAATGTTTAAACCAGTTCATTACAACTGCACAGTCCTGGCACAGAGCACCTTGTTACACAGAGCCATTAACTCCTCGCTCTCTTTGTCATACCCAGAAGTGATATGGATCAACCAGCCTCAGGAAGGAGATGTGGCTAAAAAAAGTGCAGAGCTCTATTTGTTCTCATCGAAGGGAACGCATAGTAATAAGTCCTACTTAATGGAATTGGAGAAGAAACTGACTTGTATCTCTGCAAGGACTATTCACTTTCTGTATAATCTGCAAGAGAAGGAATATACATTTCACTAAAGTAAAATGTTGCTAATGGTACAATTACTTTAATACGTGGTGCTAGAGATTAAGTGGATGAACTCATTCAAAAAATACAGCCATTCATCGGTCAGCGATGCTCTTGTGACCAAGGTATGGGATTTGCAACTATGAGATATACTCCCTTCTGCTGCTGGTGTTGAAACCGTTGTAAGAGATGAACAGATCAAGAAGAAAAAGGGTTCCACCACCCCACCACCCCCTCCCATCCCCCACATCCTACACTCTTACCTTACTTCTACAGTTCAATAAAGGGAAAAATAGATCATGGATTTTCACCCATTTTAGAATAGGTGAAAGAACCATGAGATAAAGGTTTTAATTCCAGTAAAATATTTAATTTAATAAAAGCATGTCCTATAAATAGGAAAAGATGAGGATTAGTACAAGAAATATCAAACGCCAAAGGACCTCACCAGAGAACAGATGATGACAGGTCATCCTGAACAGCTGTACTGGAATGAGATCAATGACTGAGTTCTCCAAACTTTCTTTGAGGATCTATGTTATTTAATAATTTTACAGCTACCCTTGGCACACAAAAATGTTGGGTACTAATTGTATTTCTTTATAAGGCAACGTTGAACTGAATGAATAACAGTGACACACGTGTATGTATCACGTAGGGAAAAAGGGACTGCACTGAGGATGGGGCACAGGTGTAGAACGAAATTACAAATTATAGGCTAATAGCAACAATTATTTTCTATTCTCTTTTCTAATGACACAGAAAAATACAAATGGAATAATCCATCACAGACAGGGAAAAATTCAACTACCTTGTATAAAACTAATTTTTAGATACTCTGTAACATGCTCATGCATGTTAAAAGATGAACATAATCCAAGGATCTATCACACAAGATATTTCCATCAGATATTGGTAAAGGACAACGTAGCTATTTAAATCACTGATGAGACCTCAACTTTTAACCATGCTCCATCTTTACAATTTAAAAAAAAAAAAGTTTGATCTAATTAAGGGAGGGGCTACTAACATGATCAAAGGAATATAGGGTGCATCTTAAAACAAGAATCGTTTTGACCTTGGCTTTTTAGTCTAGCAAAATGGCAAAAAAGGGGGTTAAATTGACTTACAAATATCCCAAAAGAAAAACACTAGAAGGAAGGAGCATTTATTAATACTAAAGGAAAATAACAGGGTCTAAATGGATGAGTACAAATTGACTGTGATCAGTTTTAATATGGAAATTAGCAGACAATTTTCAGTTTTTAGGAATGCAAGAAATGATAGTTAAGTGGCTGCACCTCCCAAACTTCCAGTTCTGTGTGTGATGAGTGGGGGGGATCTGACTGACATATTTTCTCATTCCATTGAAAGAGAATTTGGAAATAATTGCACTTTTTTTTTTCTTTTTTTTTTTAAGAGGACATGGTCAAAATCCTAAAAACGTTTAGACTGCAAAGGAGTTGATCTAATCTCCAAACCAGGGCTATTAATCACAGTGGTGTAAATGCTATAACAAGGTAATACTAGCAATGGTACTGTCCAGTTTATGTGTCACTAAATCCTCAGTCGCATGTGGTGATGACCTATCACACAGCAGAATGAGGATCAGCTCTAGTACTTTATTCTAATACCTCAAAAACTTTCTTTTAATAATAAAATGTTTTAGCTAGAGCATGTTTTGATTTCATTGTTTGTAATTATCTCCTACTTCTATGAAACAAAACCCCTCCTTTCATGATTAGCAAATTTCAGTTCTCTTTAAAAATACTCTTCTTACTCCTGTTTGTCCCCTGTTGATGCTCTGTACGAACAGTAAAAATACTTTAAAGAATTGGCTTCCTGTTATCATTTAATTCACACCAAATACAGTCAGACACAGGCAGAAAGGCTGCACATTGCATTACCCCCAGTAAACAACAGTGAAAGAATATATGGAGCCCATCCATTTACACTGGTTTTGCTTCACGATTTCAGAGTGAGATAGATCAGAATGTCAGAAATACAGATGAGCATTCTGTTCCTCAGTTTTAACTTTAACTTACAAGTTCCGAAGAACTGGTTTTGACTCGTGGATCAGCTCTCTAGTGAAACACTATGACTCAAACAAATAGAAAAGTAACTAACTGGCTTGAATTTATAGTACGTATGAAATGTGTTAGGAATTGTTAGTTAGCAGACAGAGCAGATAAATGCAGCGAAGGAATATACATCAGAAAATGTATTTAATTATCTTATAATGATTAGCAGATTATTACAGTCATTCTAAGGAGACCTTAGTTCTTCGTTTCAGATCCTTCTAAGGAGTCACAGATTGTCTACAGATTTCCGATGGCCCTACCTATTGTCTAATAATGTCCACCCCACTGAAATGTTAAGAACTCCAGTCTGACTCTTTCAATAGGCTTTGTAACTTATCCTGATGAGCTACAGTATCCTTGATCCTGTGCCTATTGTTCTCCCTTTCACTACAGTATTACTAGTCATTGAAGCTTTTTTTTTAATGAACTGAAGAATTTAGTCCACAGGAGCACTGTACTATGGTTCATAATTGAGATGCTCTTCCATACTTTATATTTTGATCATGCTTAGCTACACGAGGGCAATAGTCAAGTTAGCTTAATAATAGCCAGAAGAAATGCCTCTAATCCAATTGGTCACAGGGCACATATCACCGAAACCAATTTCTCTGTAATTAAAAGGTGCTCACGGGCACAGTGAAAGCTTGGAACTTTCCCAGGGATTTTGGGGGAAGTGTGGGGATTTTTTTCCCATAGACAGCAACCACACTGAAGCAATTTCTGAAACACACTGATAAGCTTTGCCTTTGAATTTACATTAAAGAGCTCAATAGTTGCTACCTGTGAGAACAGCTCATGCTTCTAAACTGACTTGTGTCCTGTAGAGATTAAGGACACAAGGCCTCCAGGAGATTAGCATGTCACTTGGTTTAAGTGACATCCAATCCATTTTATTGACATGGACTCTATCTTGCAAAACAAGCACTTTTTAAGTGAAACATAATGAAAATTTTGTGTGGCTTTATGGACCAGTGTATAATGGCTTTTCATAGGCAATTGCTACCCGCTATTGGCAGGTCTGTAAAAGAAATCAACAGCACTTGCTATGGATGCCTTATCAGTACATGTCACTGCATAATAATACAGTGGGGCACACCCAAAGGAACCTTACATTATTTTTTAAAATTTTATTGGAGCACTGCCACAGACTAAGGACTTTAAACCTCATTCATTGCATCAGGCAGATTATCACACTGTATTGTTAAAATGTTTATTTCAGAGTGGTATTGAATCACAAGGCCACACATGTCTTCACTTTCATTTCCTAAATGTTTATTTTCAGCAACATGAACTTGAGTCTTTACTGAAAGAAAGAAAACTGGTGTGTAGGTGAAGAGTTCTCTCACCTTCTTTTTTAATGCCATTCTAATCACAGGGTGCAGTTTGGATGCGCCACTGGTTGCTGAGTAGCTGCATAGTGGGAATGAGAATAATTATTGAATTGAAACTGTGCACCAGCTTGGGAGATCTGACGTTTCAAAAGCCTGCCTGCCAGCTACCTGGAATCTATTATTCTGGGGAAATAAGCTTTTTACTAACACTTTGGAAAATAAATTTCCATTCTTTTCTCTTCCTTTTGATCTGTAGCATAAAGAGCCCACGTGTATTGATACAATGCATGAAACTACGCTACGCTGGTGAGAAAAGAAAACAGCATTAAAGCACACACATATACACAGAGACTTACTATCATGAGGGAGTTCTACAGCAAGCCACAAACTACAACTAACTAAAATGCAGTGACATATGTTAGTCCAGAATGAAAGGAAGAAAGGAATACAATACATTTTTATGCTAAATCATTTTAGCAAAAGAATGGAATTATTAAATATGAAGATGGAAACTGAATGTAGGTGGCCCCATTCAAAATGTCTGCATTAAATCAGGTTCTTTATTTCTTGCTTTTAAGCAAAATTTGAACTCTTCATTTTAGCTTCCTAACTCATGACCAAGTACGAAAATTAGGGGATATCCAAGTGTATTCTTCCTGGTTCTGGATATAACTGGAGAACCAGAGTATACCAGGCAGGACCTTACATGACCACCGCATCTCCTGTAGTAATGCCACAGCCCAGGCCAGCAGCATGAACCTGAACACAGGTGTTCAGGAAGAGTGTGTGGTGAATTCACATCTGGACAAAATAAGAATTAATCCAACTACCCCTTAGAAGCAAAAGAAACCTAGTAAGAGATGAAATTGTTTTAACTAATACCCATTCAATTTTAGAGCTCCTCTGATTTCTTGTATTACTGCATTTTGCAGTAATTTTGGAAGCACGCACAGTACTTCCAACTTGATGAAAAAGGGTATATTTTTATGAATTTTCTGGAAGACTCCCAGTCTGGTTTTATTAACCAATATCTCTGTAAGTAACCAAGAATGAGAAAAAATAATGGCTAGTCTTTTTTCCAATTTTGTGAAACAACAATTTCAATGTAGTGTCAAATCTGAGAAGGCCTTTTCACAAGTACTGTGTGAAAAACAAGGTAACATAACTTCAAGATAATGTTTCTAGTATTTGCTTTGGTTTTCCATCATTTTTCTTGAAACTGCAACTCTTTCTTCTGTGACTGAGTATTGCCAACACTTCCTAAATGGATCATGAAGAATAAAATACACTGCAAAAACCTGAGTTTGTAACTGACCTGCAGACACCACTCTTTCAAGGATACATTGCTTACAAATTTCTAATGATGTTCTGAACACAACTGACCAAAATATGTACCACAAATATAAAGTTCTGAGAGTCCTTGTATAGTTTTCTGGGGTTTTTTTGAAAAATTCCCTAGTTTTGAGACATTGAAATAGCTGGAAATCCAGGAAATATTTGCATAACATATTGAAAAATACTTCCAAGAGTTTTTCTAAACAGAAACCATGATGCATGGTTAGAAAAAGGCACAAGTAGAGTAGAAGCATGAGGAAACCAGTCATTCTAAGTCAATCCAAAAGTCTAAAAGTGACCACAAAATACAGATTTTCTTGACTTCTTTTATTAATATTCTTTTTTTTTCTTGGTTTCTGATGAAGAATTATCCAAATCCTTATCATTTTTAAAATTACACAGGAAATGAACTAGTTGAAAGAGTGACAAGCTTGCATAATGAGCTGGGTTAAGATAATACCTTAATTTAATAGTGGATTTTAACACTCAGATCACAGAATTCATTCTGGTTTTGGGGATGACTTCTTCCAGACTTCCTGAAGACTGGTTGATGACAACCCCAGAGTTCTTAAAGGGTGCAAAAGGTATGATTAGTGTTGCATACGTGGGTTAGCCAGAGCCTACAGCACCTCTTATCTGCTTTGTATTCTGGTGCTGAAGAGCAAGGCAAAATGTCTTTCCATGGTTGGGCCAACTGGCTGTAGCTATATTTGTAGCTGTTCCATTCATGTTTGCTTCATTGCTTCTGTTCTTATTTGAAAGAGTGGAACATATCTCTTCAGGGACTGAACAAGGAAAACCTTGCTTTATAGAGAGGTCAGAGATAAAAATTTAAGTAAATATGAACGGTTAGGAAAATATGTTCTTTTTCTTATCTCATTCCTTTTCTATTTAATTTCCTCACCACACTGCATGCTTTTTGGTATTTATGATTCTTTGTCATAGATATTAAATAACAGAATTCTTGTCTTGGTCAGCTAGTATGAACATTTTTATCTATACAACCATTGTTACAGCATTTGTCCTATATAAATATATCTATTACCTGAGTAGTAGTGCCTCTGACTTAGAATGAACTTATGTTTGAATAGCACATCAGAGCATCCTTCTGATGCATTACTCAAAAGATAGCATCACAGAATCATTTACAGGCTGTGGATTTTTTTTTAAAAATAAAGAAATTCAGTTTTAATGTCAGGACACGATATGTTTAAGGCAGTAATACTTTCAAACACAGAGCTAACAAAATCCTGTGTGCTTTTGGAAGATTGCACATTCAAAGGAAAGCTTCCTTGACGATATTTGACATTGCCCAAAGGAGAGAAGAAGAAAGGAAAGAAAGAAAGGAAAAGAATGAAGGAGGGAAGAAGAAAAGATAAAAGAGAGAATGAAGAGAGAGAAGAAGAGAGGGAAGGAGGATGGGAGAAAGAGGAAGTAGAAAACTGAAATGGGAGTTTCCCCAGAACAATACTGGAAAGATTCTCCATGAAGCATCACAAAACAATAAGGCAAATCTCTATTTGGGGTTTGTCTCTAATAGATTCAGGGTTTCCCAAGATGAGACACTTGGCTTAAAAGGTTGACTAAATCCTGTGCATGTCTACAGACTCATGATAGAAATTTTTCTGAGGGGCATCTGAACAATTTTAGAGCATTTCAGAAAGAATGCATGGGACGCCTGCTTTATCTGCTGAACTTGGCAGACTTGCCTAGTGAACCTGAGTATTATTACTTGAGATCACTAGACTTCTCTGATGAGCAATTAGGTAAGAGCAACAGGTAGTTAGCATTCCCTTTTGTGTTTTGCTTTCTGTCACAGCTACATACGTAAGCGCATGTAGACACACTCACATATATATATCTATATATGTATATAGATATATGTATATATATATATATATATTTGTCCAATGGGAAAGTAGACATAATTGTACTTGCTGTTTGAATGGAGTAAAGCCATACTCTCCTGAATCATACTGACTATACTTTTCAAAAATACATAACCTGTAAGTATATTAGCCTTAGATAAATCAGAATGCTAACAGAGACCAGCTGTAACTTACTGAAGAGTAAGCATTAAAATGCATCTTTAATCAAATATTGATATTTAACATCTTCCAAATTATAAAGAACTTTATAAAATATTTTAGATTTGCAGAAGATTTATATACAGAGTTAGAAAATAATTATAGGAATTCCATGTCTGCCCTTGCTATATCCCATTCTGACATGACTGATAGCTTAGAAGACTATCTCTTTTCTCATCACACTTCCTAGAGTGTACAGACTGTGCCGGTCAAGAGGAAATACAGATGTAATATGTTTTGCAAACCACTGAATAAATAAGCATGAAATGCAATGAAATAAGCATGATTCATAACTGAGAAAAAAACAGAAGTTTTGTGCTGGTGACACGACACAAATATCACAGGTTCAACTTTAAAATATGTCTTGCAAGTTCAATCCAGAACTGACATATTATCTACCAATGTTATGGAAATGTAGTCAATAAAATAGTTAATATCATATATTTGAGAGGGTGTGTAATATGTTTCTTCATAAAAAATGTGTTCTTCCTGTTGTGAAATTGCAAGGAAGGATAGGGGATATTTATTCAAAGTTCCAAATGGCATCCTATTTCCTTGTGGTATCTACAGGAACCTTTGTAGTATTTTACATGTATTTTTGGGATTAGTTTCCAAGGATTCTTGATGGTCTGGAACAAGTGTAACAATTCTGCCTTGTGAGCACTTGCACTGGTTGGAATTAAAGTACACACACACATACGCAAACACAAGTAAATAAATAACAAAATAAATTACAAACTCTAGCTTTTTATTGGTTCCCAAATAAAGAGATTTAGTAGGAGAAATATTACCTTAATCTCTCAATTTACCACAGTTATTCCAAATACATACACTGCCTCTATAAATAAGAAGCTTAAGAGCAATGAATATTATAAAGCAGTAATAAACTTTGAAAGCTAATTCTGGGGAAATTTACATGACAATTTGAAATCTGTCTCTGTAGTTATTATGTCATCTTGTAATATTCAAAAAGCAGGATTTGAGTAAAATTTTATTGAACCCTTCGTGTTAAGATTAAAGCAATAATGGCCACAGAAAGCTCGGAAAATCTCAGCTTTGAAAAGCACTAATAGAGGGGCAGAAACTTGCCTGTGTTATGTTACATTCTTTTCTGCTGTAATTATGAGAAGCTTTGTTCCTGTAGTCCATCTCTCCCTCTTTTCAAAGACCAAATATGCACTTTGCATTATATGAGAATTATAGAGCAGCAGCCATTATTTATGAAACTATTACATAGATGTATTTGGCAACTATCTATTTATTTAATCAATACCATAAATGTAAATGTTGCTCTGAAATAACCTCTTTAGGAACAAAGGAGAGATCTTTTACAAGACCACATTGGCAAAAATCACATCTATCTAGTGTTACCTACATTGTAAATAACTCTTCTAGATCATTGCCAGGTAAACCTCAGAAGAGCTTATGAATTAATTGCAGAGCATTTTGATTCTCTTCCCCCCCAACCTATTCTAAAATAACAAATCATTCTTCCATGTGACAACAACAAAAATATTCTATTAAGGGTTCATTTTCTACATACCAAAATCCTCCTTGAATTCATGAAAAGAATACAGAATGTGGCTGACAGTGTTGAAGAGGGTGACCTAACCCATTTGGGAACTGTCTAAGAGACAGTTTCACTTTTTTGGAAATACAAGTCTGTGGAAGCCACTGCACTATGTCACTACCAGACAGGGGCAGCTTTTCCAGATGTTTGGGCTGGGACAGCTGGAAGGAAGGTAATGGAGTGGAGCGAAGGATGGAAAAAAGCAGAGCAAAGTTAAAAGTTGGTGATGTATAAATAGGAGTTAGGTTTTGTTTTCAAAATCAGTTCTTACAGCTATGATCCATAAACAAACTTAATTCAACACCTTAACAATGCAAACAATAGGAATTCACCCCAGGAGTAAAAGGGGGCTGAGTAATAAACATTCCTGTAGTTATGTAGTATACCTTGAAAATTACTCTCCATGGACTGAAACTGTCTTTTTAGTTGTTGTGCTCACACTTCAAAATTAAGAAAGGTTCTTATCTTCATCAAACTCATTCTTGGGAACTGCCTAGATATTTCTTTAAAAATCTATTATAGAAAAAAAAAAAAAAAAGAAAAAAAAAAGAAAAGAGAATTAGCCAGTATATTAGGCTAGCACAGGCACAGTTATTCAGAACTATTGAGATTTTTCCTCTTTATTAGCTTGTTTTTCTTCAATGGAGTGAACAGAGCAGGTTACAAGCAAGAGGATCAATGCTTTTTCTTGAGGTCTCTTTTTTATCAGTTACATACCAATGACTTAGTGATATCTGCAGTCAAATGGCAACCATCCTCATCTAACATAAGGTTAAGTATCAGACTTTTTACCAGAAATGAAATCTACATACCCAGTAATTCATATTTCCTTAAAATGTGAGCAAGAAGGAAACAAATCAGATAAGGTATTTATCATAGAACTGAAAAAACTGCAAATAGCTTTATCATGATAAGCATAATAAACCAAAAGCTACTAACTGGTCTGTATTTAAAAAAAAACAAAACAAAACAACACCAAAAACAAAAACCCCAAACCTAAAGTCTTTGTTTAAGGCCCAAAATAATATGAGTCACTTTCCCAAGCAAGCTACTCCCCAAGGGCCAGGAGTTCCAGAAGCAAGAAAATTCTTGCAATATTTGCAGTGTGTTAAAAATAGTAGGAATCTAATATAAAGCTTAATATAGCCATGCAGCTACTCTTACCAGCCCAGAAGACTCTCATAATGGGGTAAAACCAAGACAATCTGAGCATCGCAGCAGTGGACAGCACAGGGAGTACGGGGGGATGTTGCTACAAGACAGGTTATTTGAAGGAGGACTCTTACACTTCAGTTATATTTAGCTGAGGAATTCAGCAAGGAAAAAATTATCTTAGCCCTGCACCTATGCCAAGGTGATACCTAGACAAACCTCTAAGGAGGACATTGAGTGAGAAAGTTGACAAAACTTTTTCTTTTATGACTTTCAGGAAAAAAAAAGGTCTACAAAAATTATTGATTTCTAGTGAGTTCTTCAGAACTTTCTCATGCAATTTGTCAAGAAATAAAAATATGATAATTTAGTTTCATTGATATTTCCAGACAATATTCAACATGTTTCAAAAGAGCATTTGGATCTATTTGAACTCAACTCTATATCCAAGTGATATGTGAGAAGTTGTCACTAATGGAGTGATAAAATGGATGTATTATAAAAGAAAAGAAAAACAGAGAGAAAGGATGAAATAGGAGAAGAAAGTGCTGATGTAGATATTCTAAAGTAATGAATCACCTGTAGTGAGAAGTTTTTGTTAACATAAACAGGATTGAATTAAATAAACTATCTCACTTTTACTTGGTGTTAGTCAATTCAGACTATGCCCTGAACTATAAGAAAAGGATCTATAATGGAGACTCCTGTTGCAAATTAAAATAGACATGAATCCAAGGAAGAATTAAAATCCAGGAATTTCATATATGTCTATACCGATTCTACAGTATGCTTAAAAGGAATAATTTTACATAATTTTGAGTACTAGTATGCTGCATTCTGTGACTATATTAAAAAACATAAAAATTCTAGTAAATTCTTCAGAACACTCTCATAAGTTTATTAGAGAGATTGAGAGTAACTGCCAAAGCAAAGTTATTCAAAAAAATTCAAGTTGATTCTTACTGTAGAATTTTAGAAAGTAAGTCTATTTTTTTTTTTTTTTTTACTGGGATTCTGCCCAACTCAAACTCATAAAATATTAGACTCTTAAAATACAGCAGATCAGAATCCAACTAATTTTATGTTACTGAATACTGTGAGGAGAGAATGAGTTCAGGGCCTCACACTGTGAGAGAACATATTATTTAGATTATTGCTATCATGACTTGGTCTATTTATAAACAAATTGTCTGAGCACTTCTTAAGGCAGATGCAAAGCAAGGAGAGGTAGCAGAAAACAACTGAAAGCTGAGAAGGAAAAATCAAGATGTAGTGACGGCTCACATAACCAGCTTTGCTTTCTGACTACAGGCAGGATCTGCTAAGTTAGGACATTTTTTTTCACAGACAGATCTGTACCCCAGAGGTGGTAATGTTATAAGCTGTAGGACATAATTGCACACACGACAAAGGTAGACGTTGGAAAGTTGAGAGAGATAATAATGAGATTCGATATGGGAAAAATGTTGGAATTATTAAAATCTGACATCAGATCCTACTTGTTTTCACTTCCATAAGATTACATGTGTCAGAATTTAAAGGCAAACAGGAAATCAAACACTTAATGTTCAGAACATTCATCAAAAGCCATGTCTCTCATGGGTAATCGGGGGATGCTAGTGAAGCCAATAATCTCCTGCTAGTTCTCCACCTTCCTCTGCATTGCTATCTGCTTTTACAGAGGGGGAGAGAGACAGAGAATTTACTTTATCCCTAAAAAAAAGCACTCATGCCAATAAATTAATCTCATGTGAAGTAGCACAGGCTCTGCCAGTTTTGATGTTTTCTGTGGAAGTTACTGTGTGATTAAAGACTAATCTCATTAGGTACACTTTTGATTTGCAGTATTCGTAAAGAGGAAAATAAAAAGGAAGTAATATAGATACTGCAACCTCATATATATATTATTAGTTGTCAAACTTCAGTTCCTGAAAGTATTTTGTGTTCATTTTAATGGGCCACAGTATCTCAAGACAAATGCAAATCTGAGACCTGCTCCTCAGGTATTTCTAAAATCTCAATCTCAAAAATTCCCTCTCCTTTTGAGGAAGCAATAGACATACAACAGACTACTCTCAGCATATGGAAGTACAATCAGGACAGAAATGGCTTTTTGTCATATTCCTGTTATAATTAATTTAAAATTTTGTAATTGTTTGAAAATTTTCCTGAGGTCCAAGTCTCTAGTCCAAGATCTCAAGAGAGTAACAGTTTTCACTCTTTTTTTCACAGTTTTCACTCAGCTCCTGATATTTGCTTCTGCTAAATCTTACTTAGTAAGGAAAGAGAAAGCCTATGTTAATTTATATCACCATATATTCAAAAGGAATCCTTAGCTGAATCTTCAGGGTAATTTTCTTCCAGATTCATAACCATTTCAGAATGACCAGAAAAGAGGATTTTCTGTAAGAATTGTCACCAGCAACAAAGTGCATGAATGTATGACATGTAAGGAGTTGTGTTATTTCATTATAGATGCTGGGAAAGTTCAGTGCTGAATAAAGGAAATTCAGTCTCTAATTTGTCTATAAAATTGAATGCTAACATAATTACAGGCTCATTATACAAATGGGCAGTTTATAAGCTTCCCTTTCATTTCTGATTTTGATAAACAAACGCCTTAGCCAACTCCAGTTAAAACAAAAGGAGAAAACAAATGCAACAGGAGAACTTGGTTGAGATCCTTAATGACTTTTTTTCCCTGCAGCATGCATGGCAAAAATTCATAGTAAAGGTACAATTGCTAAATGAGGGATTGATAAATTTGAAACTGTGCTTTAGAAATAAATGAGAATAGCTATTAATCTGGGAAAAGTCTTTCTGAGAAGTCAAACTTGTGCCATTCCACACACAGAAAATAACAGTATTAGGCAGTATGTAATTACATAGGATAATGGGCAAGTAGAAAATTAAAACCTTGAATCATAGCATATTGGGGATCAGAGGACAATAGCTTCAGTATTTCCAGAAGGAATTTGGGTTCATCCAGGCTTATTGGACTGAGTTCAGAGCTGGTCTGTTGGATTTGGTTGCTCTGTACCCACTGAGCTCTTGCAGTTACTTCCCAGTAAATTGTGCCCTAAGAGGGTTTATTAGCTATGGAGAAATGCAGCCCAAATACATAAAATCATTTTGGTCCAGGGATAGTTAGCTTGTTCAGAGCCCAATGAGTTGAAGCATGCACAGAAGAGTTCTCCAGGTGGATCCTCTATACGAATCATCTCATCTTTAATGTGGCACATTAGCTCTGACTCATCTCCAGCCACAGACTCATGCTGCTGAAAAGCCACCTGTCCATGCTAGTTTAGACAAGAGATTAGTTTAGACATGACACGATCTGGGCTAGAGTTAGATGTGTAGGCTCCCATAACACTGTGCTTCACTTAATTTGGTGTCCTACAGCCACTATCTGAAGGCAGGTATCTTTTTGTCGGAAAAAATATGGTCTATACATATAGACTTCAGTAATAATTTTAGTGTCTCTAAGGGTTGTGAGGTTTTTCTGTTTCCCTGCCATGATTAATTCACAGCTTGGATGACTCAGAGTTTACCTGTCTTTCTAGTATTTCCTAAAGCCTTTGTACTTCTTACCACATCAGATCTCCATGGCTAGAGAATGGAGACAGATGGTCATTAGGAATAATCTTGGCCACGATGTACAGGCTGCTAGTTCTAACCTAGTTGTCACACACACATCACAACTCCCTCTCAACTTCTCCACTCTCCAAATATTTAAACATGAAATTTGTGAACAGACCAAAAGTAAGCCCTTCCTACCTATAAGAAAACACCTGAAGTGCATTACTCTGAACAGAGTCTCTTCCTCCACTGCTGTGTGTATAGTTATGCACACACTGCTAATCAATGATGGATAGAAATATATAACATGATAGTCAGACAACTTGAAAAATGGGTACTTTGACAAATTTTAAAATATCATAGGGAGCTTAATTCAGACACATAATTTTCTAATATGTATCTATGCAAAGTTCCTTAAATTATTTGAATGTGTATCTTACAAAACATATGCATCATTAAAATGTAGAACATATAAATGAATACATTAAACAGAGACATGTCCCATATTTGTTTAAAGGTCTTTCTCTCTCTCTCATGCACTCTCTCTGAGATGATGTTGTGAAGAGACTTTAAAAGGCCTAAAGCTTTATGTTCACTTTGTGGGAATATTGCAACATCAATTTTTTGGCCAATTCTAGCCTCTCACACTTACAATCTGACTGAAAGATTCCCAGATTACAGAGGAGTATTAAAATGCTCTTGAGCTTTGTAAAGTGTTTTTATTTCTTGATAGCAATGATTTTTGTATATGCATGCATATATGCATGTGGATTTGATTATTTAATAAATGTCATATTCAGTAGAGAACCATGAATTTAAAGAATTCATTACTAGACCTGTGTTACGTTTAGCTGCTGGTCATGTCTTATCTTTGAGAGCACAGAATGCTGTTAGCTGAACTGAAGCCCCATTGAGTGAAACAATTGGATTCATCCAAGAGAAGAAAAATGATCCTCTTAGTGGCATTCCTTAGCACAGGAGAAAAGTGCTTACCTTGTGATGCTTATTGGCAGTTTGTACAAATGATAGTGCACAGGATTTTAGGTTAACCTGTTTAGTTTTTACGTGACCTGAGATATTAAAAATATCCTTACTCTAAAACGCTGCCAGGTGGTAACTCAGCATCACATCAGTTCTGAAGGCAGTATCACTGAAATGGTGTATATTGAATTTTTAGTATTCGGTGAATATTGGTCATGATTTATAATAATTCTGAAAAATCAGCATTTGTAATGGGATTCTCTTATCTCTGGAAAGCATATCAGACATGCAGTAGTGCATCACAGATTTGATTTCTATTTTTTTTCCTAGTACATATGCCAACTGCATAACAATATACAGAGATTTTGACATGTTGCCAGCCCTTGCTTCTTACAGAAGAGGGAACTGTTTTTTAACAATAATGATTGGAAAACTAGCAAATAAACAAACAAACAAAAAAAAATCAATCTTTTCTGATCAAAGCAATACACTCGTATGAAGCAAGATCAGATACTTCAGCCAAAGACAACGCAGCTGCAGGTTTTGCATTGTTATTTTTGAATTTGTTCAGAAATCACCTACTTACATTCCAGTGCACTTGTGCCAAGGAACTTGTTACAATACTTCAATATTTACTAGCACATCTCTAAACACTTTACCTCAAGCCTCATTATTTTCAAAGCTTCCAAATCTTCCTGGGTCATTTTACCTTTTTGATTGGTAGGGTGGTCATGTTATCCCTTGCCTCTTTTTTAATGTTTTAAGTCTATTAGATCTTCTGACTGCTGGGACTTATATTTGTCCCATGCTATGCTATGTCAGGTGAACATCTCAAGAGTCTAGTCTTACCTTCCTGCACGTATCCTGAAGAATAAAGTACATAGAAGACTCTCATTGCTCTCTCCTCTTCACTATGTATTGTTCATACAAGCCAAACTGAAAGTAAAGGTCTAAGTTGACGAGGAAGTTTACTGCAGAATTCTGCATCCACTTTGTAATTCCCTTACAAAGATATAAATTATTGTAAAATGTTAATATTGTGGTGATTTACATTCTATGTTTTATATAAAGTGAAATGTTATGACCATAGAAAAAACTCCAAGGCTTAAGGTTTTCCTGTAGCTGGTTGCACAGAGGAGTGATTCTTTGAAACTTCTACCTACACAATCTCCTTTACAACTTGTAAAATCCCAAATCTTTTGGTAAATGAGCATTGTCCTGTAACTTCTGGAACTATCAAAATGTACTATTCTCAACTTTTAAATGTCTTTTTCAACACATATTAAAAACAGAAGCTCTTTCTAAATAATTTGTAGGCAATTTGAATGTGAAGAAAGAGAAAAATATATCTTGATTTAAACATAGCCTTCATCGAACACTATGCTTTGGAAAAATATATATATTGGAACTCTTCTTGTATGCTCCTATGTGGGGAAATCATACAAGATACTCAGCAACATGACTACTGAGGCTTCTGTTTATTACCTTCTTAACAAAGCTGTCTAGCTCCACAAACAGCAGGTAAAAATCACAAGTGCTTTGGGAAATAAATTATGTACTAATAAAGCACAGCATCAAATTTTTACTGTCCTCCTGTTTTTTGGCATCTCTCATATTGTTAGATACATCTGTCATCAGATGTCTTCTGAATGTAGGTACAGCTGAACTTATCAGGCAAGATCATTCTCATTACCCTGTACTCTTCCACCTTGGTTCAGACTGAAGGTACTAATAATATGTTGACCTGTGTCACTAGATTAATCTTCAAACTCTGGAATTTTGAATACTTCAAGTAATTGATTTATAGATAGCAAATAAGGACCTCTGGGAAGGACACGAAGAAGTGACAAGGCTCCTTTTTCTTCAGTTAATTCTTACATTGAATTTAAATGAGAAGGGGTTAATTTTTAAGCTATGTACTTCTCATCTGCCAGTTAGGGTAAGTAAAATCTATACTTTATAGGTACCATTGTTTTGAGTAGGCTTTGTCTGATACAACTAATTCTTTCTGATTCAAGCACTATGCTACTTTTCTTTATACTTAAAATAAAGTAATGCAGCATGTTGGATGGAGAGTTCCTTCCTGAGATCACTGGAACCTTAACCTAAGCCAGGTAGCAATTTCCCACTTACCAAATCCGTATTCACATCGTAAGAATTTTAAACTGAACTCTGGATTGCTCTGTAAACGCTGTGTTGAAGTGGAATTTGGAGCATTGGTTTTAATTTTTAAAGTACCCTGCAAATTTTGATATCTGTTTTTCTGACAAACTTCGTATTTCCTTGTATAGAACTCAGGAGAGATCTAAGAGCTGAAACTCTGCTAATTTACATGAGAAGGAAGTGTTAGTAGGATAACTTTTTCTCAAAAGGCTTTGTTTTTTTAAATACTGTTTTCAACCAAAATGTTGTCATTGACTTCAAATGAGGTCCAGATTTCACACTTGACATCTAAAACATGCCTTTTCCTTAATTTTTCTCAGCCTAGATTTGTTGGCCTTCTGAGAACACTCCAGATCATGTAATTCTTCCTAAGAAATTGAATGTAATGCAGATAGAGGGATACAGAGCTAATTAGAAGGTCTGTGATCATCACTCAGGAAGCAATTACCTCTGCAATGAAAAGTCCTTCTGATTACTAGGCTGATAGTGCTTTATATCCATTGTATGTACTATGTACTCAAATAAATGAAAAAGGGAAAAAAAATTTGAATGCTTTATGCATTACTCTGTAAGGCTGAGGTAAATGAATCTGTTTGCATGGATCCCACAGCAGCCCCGTGTAACAAAAAATTACATATATTTTTACATGGAAAAACAGATCAACCTTATTGACATCAAAGTATACCAAATCCTTGGCAACAGAAAATGAATATACAGATTACTGTAAAAGACCAAGGTATTTACTTAATGATTTCTCAAAATCATTGAATATAAGAGGCAAAAATTGAATCTTTAATTTCTATTAGTTACTCAACATTCAAATTCGTCTTGTGCCTCATTCCAATTTGCCCTTTAATACAACAGTTTCCATTCTTCCACTGGAGAACAGGAATTATTTGTACTGCTTAAAAATGAAACTTTGCTAAAATGTTCAGGAAGGAAACAACAGTTTTTCTACTCAAACTCTGATTTTCATTACATGATGCACCACTATATCGTGCAGCCTATATATTACAGTACTGGTATATAACTGATAGAGAAAATCCATGTCAATAGTAAATTATGTTTCTTGAATTTGGTAGGTCTTTTCTATATAACTTTGTTTACTGAGAATTAATAAATTTTCTCTTTTTCCTTTGCTTATGGAAAAAAAAACCACATGGAGTCAAAATGTACAGGTGAAAATTTTCTGTAGTATTTTTTTAACTAAATCTCTCTTTGCAAGTCTGCTTGAAAATCTCCCATGTGAGAATTTAGGGGATGTGGAAAGATAAAATATTATTAATATATAATATTTATTAAAACATTCCTTATTCACACCTTTCATCAGCATTAAGTACAAGGCTGTGCAAAATATTAAGTCTGGAAGGGGTTGAATTCTGCTAGTAAATTAAGTAATCATTACATGAAAAATATTAAAACTTCATGTCATTAATTAAAAGAAGCAGCTAGTAATGATACAAGGTTACACAGTGGAGTACATAGAATAAACCAAAATAAAATCCAGTCAGCAGCAAACTTCTTATAGAAATTGATTTGCAAAATACGCAGGCATCTATCATTTACATCAATGGTAAGTCTCTCCCATCAGTCTTTCCCATGGGAAACGCAGATTATCAGAAAAACTATATCTCATCTTTGACTGCATACAGTTTTCAACCTTGATTTGTAACATCCAAGTGAATAAAGGTGTAAGCATGCTACCTCTAAGTAAGCAAAGGTGACACTGTTTGGTTGGGTTTTTTTTTTTTTGCAAAGTTGGGTGTTTCATCAATAGTCCTACATATTGATAAATTGCATAAGGAAAACTCCATTTCTACTTTGATATTATAATTAATCCTTTCCTTCCTGAAATTTAGCCTGCCATCAGTTTCTCATAACCACATGGAATCTCTACTTTTCTTTGTAGTCAAATCAGTTAAAATATTTTGAAGGGTATATTGCTTTCTATTTGATCAGTTTAATTTAAAGCTACAAGACGCCCTCAGAGAGCTCATCAAAGAATGTAGACATTTCAGTACTTTTTTTTTTTTTTTCAGTGACAGCAGCTCTAAAAGGTAGTGATCATTATTTACTTAAAAAGAAAAATTTTCCCTTATGTAATGATTGTTGGAAGAATCATTAATCACAACAAAAGTTCAATGAGTCAGTTAAATATGTGTCTTATTTTATAATTTATATGCCTTTTAATAGCGTAGGATCCCTTGGGTCAAGTTTATGAGACACAAAAAAGGACACAGAAAACTAAATAATATAAAATATATACTGAGCATGTAAATTAACTGGGAAATGACTTGCTCTTAATTAACAATTTTTACATAAAGACCCAGTACCTCTTTGGTGTCTCCTAATACACAAAGAAATAACACATTGTGAATGTTTCTTAAGTGCCAATTACACCTCAGACTTAGTAGATACAGTTTATTGAAAATATGCCAGGGTAATTTAGAGCATTCTTCACACTAGCTTACAGTTCTGCACTGACTTTATTTTTCTTCATTTATAAACTCAAGTTGTCATTTACAAGATGAATCACAACACATCTGCCCTACGTAAGCTTTAGGAAAAACATTGCTGCAATACACAGGTGTACCAAGCTCAGCATACTCTGTCTAAACACAGAGTGAAGAGATTTTTATTCTAAAGGAAATTTAGAGTATTCATTTCCTAAACCACCAATGCAAGAAACATTCAGATTATAATCTTCATCTTTAAAAAAAGATCCTCCAAGCCATCTTGAATTTAAATATTATTTACATTTATGTTAATTTTATCATAATGGCTACAATACCTGACTATGAATCAAAGCACAGATTAAAATGCAAAAGGCTGAGTTGCATTAGGATGTGAGCAAGCTGAAGAACCTGTAAGATTATTTAAAAAGAATTGTCTGTTAAACTGAACTTATTAGATATCCTTCTAAAACTAATTTCCTAATTTCATTTTTTTCTTTCCTATAATTTGTTTCATTTAATATTCATTGGCCTTATTGTTACTATCTTTCATCTAGTCTACCATTTGAGGCTCAGTGACCATGAAGTTCTTTCCTTTTATTTGATCTATTTATAGGAATACATGATTTTTGTATTTAAATTTCTGACATGTTGTCAGTTTTTAAATGTTACATTAAAATTTAATGAAATGTGATCATAACAACGTCATGCATTGTGTTATTTAGGTACAAATCCTGAGCTCAAAGATCTCTATTCTTACATTGTGTGGTCCAGATGACATCTGGTTGCTTTGAAGTATATTAGATAAATACATCAACCATGTCATATCTATATTCTTATAAAATTTCACCATGTCTGAATTTAGAAATGTGAAGGGTTTGTTTATATACCCTGCTTACTTCTCTACAAATATTGTTTTGTTCCCTATTTTGTGTTGTATTTTTCTTTTGTCAATGTAACAAAAAAATAATTTTTAATACTTTCTTAAAAGATTTCCCTCTTCAAACAATTTCCCTTACATTCATTTTAGTTATCCGATTAATTTAACCCAGTTGTATGTACATATAACTATGCACATCATATTAAATAGTGAACTTTCTGTTTGGGTCTCATATCTCTGGGATTCACTGTTGATTGTTAACATCACATATATGGGTCAATACTCTGAGACATGGCCTGAACAGGCTTTGGTGACTTAACATAGCATTGAACTATTATCGGATAAATTAAGCAAAAGAACTGAGTTTCATCTGTCTGAGCTCTTGACCTCATTAACATGATATATTATAATATCTATTAAAAAAAAATCTGAGATAATAGTGTACGAGTTGTGGAAGAATTTTTAAGCTTAATTTTACTTTCTGATGGGTTGCATTATGAAATTTTTGAGGAGAGTGTGGCAAGAATCCAACACTTTTTTTCTCTGCTTTAATTTCCTGAAAAAGAGAACTTTTTTTTTTTTTTTTTTGAGGTAGATTTGCTCCCTCCTAATCAGATATTTGTGTTGCAGTGGTATTTGAGATAAGATTTCTGAAAGATGGAAGTTCATTTGAAAAAAACTATTAAAAAACTATACTAAAGGTATATTCTGGAAGTAAGCTCTTTTTTCTTTAAAATATCTTAATTCAAGAAAACAAAAACTTTAATGGGAAAACATTGTTCCTAGTTTCAGGGAATAAAACCATACAAAAAAGACTTCAAAAACTGAAACAAAGCTTTCTGTTTTTCAGGTCTTTTTGATTTAACTGCTTTTTTTTTTTGCTTTGATTAAAATTTTACTTGAATTTTATTGAACTGGAAGTTTTTGGATAGGAATCTTTTGTTCCAGACCAGGATAGAACAAATGTAGTGATGCTTGAACAGATTCCTGTGTTCAAGTAGGGATATCTATACCTATATTTGGTAGGTAACTTCATCAACCATTCTTTCTTGCACGCTTCATGAGATCATTCCAAATGCTCTCCTGTAGACCTAGAAAGTAGGTACCAGTATCATTATTAGTGGGACTGATGATCTTTCATCCTGTCATGAATAAATCCTTGTATAATGCATTGCATAAGGGAAAGGTTTTCTAGAAGTATATTTATGTTAGGCCAGAAGTTTACTCTGTATTTAAAACAATACAGGGTAAGGATGACATGTTTGCACGCTTCTAGTAATGCATAAACTTGCTCCCTAGAATGAAGCATACAGGAAATCTAAGAAAAAAGAGAGATGGAGAATCCATACACCCCCCACAGGTACAAAGGAATGGGATGTGACTGCTACAAGGCTTCTGAAGGCAGATTTCCTTTTCCAAAAGAAGTCTGCTGGAGATTCAAGGTCATGTGTCCCAGGTAACAAAGACAACTCTTTAGCCACTGCTTTGTCCTCCAACACTTCCTTTGGCAATTTCAAGACTACGGTGACTGAAGTAAGGCATATTAAGAACTGAAAGCACAGGGGTTGCCTTGAGTTAAATATGGGATGGAGACTTGACAAAAAAACCTTTCCAAGTTTCTGTTGGCAAAGACCAGCAAGCACAAAAGAACTTGGTTTAGCATGTATTCTTTAGCCTAGATTGAATGCTTCTCATACATATTTATGAACAAAATGAGAAATTAATCTAAAACAGTAGTGTAATATACATTACCTGTGTGTGTATGTATGTATGCTGTCTGAGACATCAACAGCTGATATATGTCTTGGTAAAAATTAAAATCCTAAGAATAAGAATTTATTAAAGATTACATGCTCAGAAATTGAGAAGACTATTTTTATTTGAACACTGTGGGTTATGTTTTCACTATTCTTTAAAAGCAGCCTAAGAAGCAGCCCGTGCTTCACAAGGCAGCCTGCACATTTGTGACTGAGCAGTAAACCCATGAAATAGAAGAAGGCTCAGAAGAGATGGGCAAGGGCATGTGTCCCTGAAGCTCTGGGAATATGCAGGGTTCGACTGACCACCCCTCTTACACAGGAAGCTGACTTGATCTCAACAGAAAGGGGACCAGATGGTAGCCTTTGTTTTAGGTAAACAGCTATCAAGGGTCGAGTGGGTCAACTGGTGGTACAAATGTTTCTTGCTGAGTTCATTAAAAGACAGCGAGTGTCTCCCTGAGTTAGCTAGAGGTGTGTGTATACATGGCTCAGCCCAAGAGTATAAAAAGTAAAGAATTAAAAAAAAAACCCCTCCAAAGTAAGCAATGAGTTTGACCTGTTTCAACCCATGTCTTCCTTCCCAGTGGCTGGGGATGGCCAGTGTCATGACTGTGGGCATATTCTAGAGCCCAGTAATGGGGATCACTTTGGTATTGTGATTGAACTATGTATTGTAATTGTTGTATTTTGCTAAGTGTAACTTACATTTGTGTGGCATTTTGAGTATATTTTGTATCACTCTGCTAAATCCAAATTCTTTAAACAAGTAAATGTGATATTAAATATCACAGCCTCCATGCATGGGATATCTACAAACAACATGGTCAGAGAGTATTGGACTCACACAACATTGCTTGCAGGAATGACAATGAGAAGTAAACAGACAACTAGTTCAAGTGAGTACAGAAGCACCTTAAGTACTTAGTACTAAAAGTAGTTCTTTCTCATCAAGCTTGTCAGAAGCTCAAGAAAGTGACCTTCAGCCATATCTTAACCATATATTAAGGGTTTAACTAACAAATTGACAGGTAGTTTGGTCCCAGGACCTGAGTCCTTCCACTAAAGCACGCCATCATCAAATGTGATCAGTTAAATTCCCTCTTCTGCTTCCATTTTTATATACTTGTGTAGTTTATTACTTTTAGGAGTTCTTGTAAGTCAGCTCAAGTGGAAGGACATGTTCTTTCACTTTTGACAGACCCTGTGATAGTTCTGCTCTCCTCTTCCATGTCTAAAACATTTAATCTATAGTTTCCCTCTTTATTATTGGGTTTAGTTTTCTCTAAAATAAAGATGTGAAATATTTCAAATTATTTGAAAAGTTTTTCTTCCTACTTAAAATATTAAAAAGGCATATTAATGCTGCTCAGTCATGCAATAGAAATTATTTCATACTAGTTAGCGCTTCTAACAATTGTGTTGATTGTACCGAATATTATTTTTTAAAAGTAACTGGCATGTAAAGCCCTTAATCGGTACTTATGAAAATGTTTTAATTAGAAGTAAAACCAGGTAAATCCAATTGTAAAAGGGTAAATTATACCATCATGCCTATGTCAAAATGGAAATGTTTCACCTTTCCCAACTATTGATTTAGAATGAAGATGAAAACTTGATGACATACCTGCAAAAATACAAGCCAGAAAGAAAGAACAAGCATATATTTCCATTGCTAGGTTACTAAAAAACCTAAGCTCAAATCTAAACTTGCTCCAAATTAGGTGAAGAGAAGGCTTGAATTCTACCATGTCTGCAGGAAGCAATCTATTTTACTGTCAGTAAATGAAATATGGCACCATCAGTCCATTCACCTGGATGCTACGCTACCTTCAAAAGGCTGGAACAGTATTCCTTCAGCCATACTGCTGGCCCACTCAAGCAAAACCTCATTCATGAGAGTTGTGACCCCCACATCAAGGCAGATGCACTTCCATATGCAAAGCCTCTCAGATGATTCTTCCATCGGTCATTTAATCTGACTACCAGGAATGTCAACACACTGTTCCCAAGGCAGAAGCCACATTTGAGCATTTCTGCTCATCTACTCTGGACAAAGTCATCATCACTCTAAATATCATTGTAAAGGGAAGGGATGTGACTACACTCCCCAGTATTTCTAGTTGGACTCTAAAGACCACTTATACAGCATAGATGTCATTAGGTTTGTTATACATGTTTCAGAAGCATCAGACCAAGTAGTAAGAAAGAGTACATCCCCAGCAAAGAAATTTCAAAATGTAGCTATGTTGCTTGGCCTATCATCAATACTAATTTTCATCTTCCTAGTTTGCACTAAAAAAAAAAAAAAAAAAAAAAAAAAGGAATATTATCCTTCCCCCCCTATCCTCTCCCACCCCATCCACTCTGTTTATTTGAAGAACTGACATTGCTAGGATTGTTCTCCTTTTCTGTCAGATATTGACCAAGAGTTTTAACGAATTAACCAAGGTTTTTTGTGTATGACATATCATGCAGAATAGATGAATAACTCATGGGACATACTGTTTATTAGGCTAGTTTCTAATCAATGTAGAAACATAGGTATACTGTGTATATATGATATGAAGATGATTGATCTGGGCTTCGTAGTA
The DNA here is from genome assembly GCF_000700745.2 of Antrostomus carolinensis. NCBI lineage: Eukaryota > Metazoa > Chordata > Aves > Caprimulgiformes > Caprimulgidae > Antrostomus > Antrostomus carolinensis. Next base: position 54,322 of record NW_010338071.1, read on the forward strand.
AACATGATTAATTGTAGGAGGCCACAGTTACTCAGACAGAGAGGGTGTAAACAGTAAGAATATGCTTTTCTCCATAATTATTTGTAATGGTGTCCTGGTTTTGCTAGGATAGAATTAATTTTCATCTTAGTAGTTAGAAGAGCTGTGTTTTAGTTTCAGTATAGGATTTGCTGTGAGAAGAATGTTGATAAGGTGCTAATGTTATTAGTTGCTGCTGGAGCTCAAGGCCATTGTGTCTGGGGAGTTTGCAAGTGCA